>NC_072008.2:131853333-132155555 GCF_028885655.2 Pongo abelii
GGAAAGGGGAGTTAACCTCCCTGAACAAAAATCTTTAAGGTAAGACTTAAAAGATAATTAACAACCAGACAGATTAAGGAATGGATGCTCAGAGTGAGGAAACACTGTATGTGAATATATTGATATGCTGTATTTGTCCTTTCTTGCATTGCTCAGAAGAAATAATTGAGACTGAGTAATTTATAAAGAAAAGAGATTTAATTGGCTCATGGTCTGTAGGCTGTACAGGAAGCATAATGGGTCTGCTTTTGAGAAAGCCTCAGGAAGCTTCCAAACATGGCACAAGGCAAAGGGGGAGCAAGAGTCTTACATGTTGTAAGCAGGAGCAAGAGGGAGAGTGGGGAGGTGCTACACACTTTTGAACAGTCAGCTCTTATGATAACTCACTCACTATCATGAGGACAGTACCAAGGGAATGGTACTATGCCATTCATAAGAAATCCATCCTTATCATCCATTCACCTCCCACCAGGCCCCGCCTCCAACATTGGGCATTACAATTCAACATGAGATTTGGTAGAGACACAGATCCAAACCATATCAGATGCTATCTTCTACTGTCTCCTTAATGATAGTTCATAGACAGGTCAAATTTAACATGCTGAAAACAGAACTATTTTTTTTCTCCCACACTGTACCTTCTCTTGTAGTCATCCTCAAGTGCTTCCTCTTTCTCATACCTTACATCCAGTCTATTCTGTCCCTTCTGTTCTTGCTTGTGCCTTATCTCATTTCTTCCCCTTCTCTGCGATCTCCATTGCATCAATCTCAGTGCACAGGCTTATCACGTTTCAGCTAGGTTCTTGAAACACTCTTGGTTTTGTTACTGAACAATTTTACTTGTGTTACCTTCCTCCTTACCACAGAAATAATTAAAATGTTCAAAAAGTATTATCTTTTTCTGATGACTAAAATTTTTCACTAGCTCTATATCACCCATAGAATAAAACTGAACACCCTGAATAGAGTACCTAAAGCCCTCCATGATCTTCTATGTCTACCTCTCTAGCTTCATGTCTCATTACTCCTTCCCTTACACCCCTAGATACAGTCACTGTCCAAGGAAATACTTGTAACTTCCTATTACAACATGTTTTATTCTTAAATGCCTTCTAACATTTCATTCCTTCCTTTTATTTTTGCATTTTTATATTGTTTAGGATAATAGCAAGTCTTCAGCAAATGTTGGAAGGCAGGGATATGGGAATAAAAAAGGGATAGAAGGAAGGAAGAGTGTAATGAAGAAGAAAAGGAAGGAGAAGAAAAGAAGGAAGGGAGAATGAAGAAGAACCAAAGGAAAAAAGGAGAGACAAAACAAAAGGAAATAAGTTAAGGATGGTTTAAAACGAATATTTAATGACAGGTTCATAATAGATTGCTAATAGAAAAAAATAGTAGTCAGTACGTAACGTGTTGAAGTTCTTATTACACAGTATAGGAAAGAAATGTATCTTTTGGCAATGTTAGAGAATTAATGCAGAGATTTTTGGTGTCACCCAGTGTGTCATTCTGTATATTTTACCAATTATTTGGATTTGCATCGTGTTTTTGAGAGAAAAACAAACAACAATAATAATTTTAGTTCATATCTTCTTATAACTGCACTGCAAATTCAAAAGGGCAATTGTGTATTGTCTATGTTTCAAAGACAAATAAACTGAGAAACAGAGGGTAAGTGAGTTTTTCCAAGGTCACACAGCTATGTGGCATCGAAGGTACAACAAAACACCAGATTCTTGTATTCAAGCACTGCGTTTTTTTTCCTCACCAAATCCTTGTGTCAAAATGGTCTGTTATCTTAAACATCTGTTTTTTTGAGTTACTGTAGAAGTTTTTCTAATTCAATGGCTGTTTTAACCTGATTTCAAGATGAGTCTAGCAATCACTTGAAAGGTCAAAATCTGGAAATTCAATGCAAAGGAAATAACATATTTTCTTAGTGACAGATGTTTCAGCTATAGAAAGGGTGAAGTAATGGAGAAAAGACAAATGAAGGAATTGTTTTTCATTTCAGTAGGCATTTATGTAATCTCTTAGCATATACAACTTACTAAATATTTCTATTAACTTATAATAACCCTTTACTCTTAATGACCATTTGAGGTTGTATTGTATTTGTAAATAGTTGGGCTTCCTCTCGATGCATAAAGTTTAGTAAAGGAGAAATTCCACGCTATGTTTGTTATTTTTTTAACCAGTTTAAGAAGAGAGGAATTATTTTCCAAAATAAATGAAGACTTAGCATATATATTTTATGGAGTGTAATGGAAGTGCTTTTTGCATCTCTGGGGGTGATTTTCTAATAAGCAAAAGCCAGGTCCGTTTTTGACATTTTTTGTTAAAGGAAATAACACAAAAATATTTTTACAAGAAGATTTCAATTTATTACATTGCAACTTCCTGTACTTTCTGCTCACTATGATTCTGGAATAATGGGCAGCTATCACACATTCCTTTTCCATGATATATCATTGATTCAAAATGCTAATGTCTTAGCTCTAACCAGGACCAAAATTGGCAAGGGTGGTTTCATGCTTCTCTCTTCCCATGGGAATATCATTGTCAAGACTCTTATAATCCGTAACATTCTAACTGGAGCCTGGGGAAATACTCACAGGTAACTGTGTAAGCCTGCTACTATTCCATGGGAGACATATGCCTGTTAAGAAAATGTAAAATTAATTTTTAATCAATGTGTCTACAGAAGAGATTTTGGTGTACTTAGTGCTCCGCTAAAAAAAAAAAAGATTTAAATTGTCCTGAAGATAATCCCTACTAACAACAACAATAAATACAAACAACAACCAATACAAACATCACCACCAGCAAAACCAAAACAGTAGAAATACTATTATCAGGCTTCAGGACTATGTTTTCAAATACTTCTCGTTTATATTACACCTATAAGGCTAATGTCACCCTAGGTGCCTTACACATAAAAACACAATTTAAAATCAATAATTGAAGTAAAAAGTCTTCAGAACTATGATTATGTTACTTCTTTCAGAATTCTCAGACTTTCTCCTAACTTTCCAGCTGTATGAAAACAATGGAGAATATTTTCCTCCTCAAAACACAGACATATTTTCCAGAAAGCCTTGAATATTGGAATTGATGGCAGTAAAGAGATTTAAAATTGCCAGTTTCTCTCCTACATAGGCAGTAAGAACTTTGAAATTAGTTGGTAAAGCCAAGTTGATATTTAGTTTCTTCATTCTTTGAATTATAAGAGAAAACTATTGTTTTCTAAACTATAGTTGATACCTTTTCATGAACAAATAATAATGTATTGAAGTCTGAATCTATATTAGCCCTCAGAACACAATAAATTATCTGCCTTAAAAGTATATAAGGCAAGCAAACAGGAATTACAAGAGGATGTAAATGCTTATGGAGTTATAGGGGTGTCACAGGAAACTGAGAAGGCACTGAGATTTTCTAATCCATATTTGGATGAGGTAATGCTTTTAAAATTTCTGTAGATTTCAAGTTGAAGCCTTTGCTGAGAATGGGCAAAAAGAGCCTCTTACCCAGGTGTCACGGCCCTTCTTTGGACCTACTTTAGCTACATCTCTCCCCACGGGGTGAGAGGTCTGCAAGACCAGCAGTTTTGTTCCTACCTGGAATATGTGCCCTCTCCTTGTAGATGATGTTCCAATTACCCAGGACTCTGGAATGACTTGGTCAAATGACACTCAACCTGCTTCCACAGTCTAATCAGGCCACCTTTATTGTGTCTTCCTAAGGCCCAAAAGATGGTCACTGGGTCATCGTTTATGGGAAGTATGGATACATCATTGTTTCCCAGGCTGGATTGTCCACACTTTTATACACACTTAAACACACACAAATGAATATAATCCAAATAAGAAAAAATAGAGGCTTTTAGTACTTGCTACAGCAAAGGAGTCAGCCACCATCCCTTATTTAACAGAGGCTAAAAGGTAAGCAGAAATGTGGAAAAGCATTATAGCAAAAAAAAAAAAAAAAAGGTAGGGGTAGATTTTAGATGTGCTCAGACAGGAGGTTGTTGGTATGGGGAAGCTGTTAGATGTGTTAACTAGAAGCAGGCACTCCTATATGTTTTGTTTGGGGAAGAAATTTATCTTTTTCTGGTGGTCGTAAATAGGAAGTGGGGGCAAAACTTAGGAAAACTGGCAGTCACTAATCAAGTATTCAATATTCTGAGATGATTGTTGTAGAGGTTGTGGTTTGGTTTTCCAGGCTGGTTGCTGCAGAAGTTGTGGATTAGTGTTCTATTGTCATATATGGTCTGACCATTGATTATCTGTATATTCAGTTTCTCACATACCAAGTCCCCTCAAGTGCTGAATGTAGCTGGTGATGGGAATATGAGCTTAAAGTTTGCTCACTGACACTGCCACATGAGTGTATAATACTCTGAGAGGTCAAAAAATTGTCAATTTGAACCTGGTTTTCTGAGTCTTTATGCAGGTGTATCTGTCAACATAGGAAGATAGAACATATTGTATTTAATAATTAATATTTTGGTATCTTTATGCATTTAAATATTTATACATATGTTATATGGGTTTTCATTCTTACCTTTGCTTTTGGCCTCGCAAATACTAGACGTAGACCTAGCAAATTTACTAGTTGACTCAATTGCGTTTGCTACTTTTGAAGGTTTCTGATTTACATGAATTCTGGCACTTAATGCAGTCTACAGCGGGTAATGATAAAGGAAGGGTTGAAGGTGCTGGTTCAAAAGCTTCAGGCACAGCTTTCCAATAACTGACAAATATAGCATTTCTGTGGATAGTTGGGAAACCACAGCTATAAACTAACAATCCAGTTAGGGACAAACTTGACCCCATTATTATTCAATTCATTGTTCCAATAGCATGAATGCATTCATTTTATTAATTTAATTTGTATTAGGGACTGTAAGAGTAATTGATATAGTTTGGATGTTTGTCCTCTCCAGGTCTTATGTTGAAATGTAATCCCCACTGCTGGAGGTGGGGCCTGATGGAAGGTGTTTGAGTCATAGGGGCAGATTCACCATGTATGTTTTGTGCTCTCCAAGAGGTAATAAGTTAATGCAAGAGCTGGTTGTTTAAAAAATCTGGGACCTGTTCTTCTCTCTCTTGCTCCTTCCCTTGCCATATATGTTTGCTCCCTCTTCGCCTTCTTCCATAAATGTAAGTTTCCTGATGCCTTCACCAGAAGCAGATTCCAGCACTATGTGTCTTATATAGCCTGCAGAACTATGAGCCAAATAAATCTCTTTTCTTTATAAATTGCCCAGCCTCGGGTATTGCTTTATAGCAATACAAAACAGACTAATACACTAATCATATCATTTTCTTTTCTGAAAAACACCTGCTCGGTTCCATATGCCTACAAGATGAAGTCAATCTCCTGGACATTCAAAGACTGTCATTATTTGACCCCAGTTCACCTTGCATAATTCATCTGGGTCCACGTTTTTTCTGTGCATGATATACTAAATATCTCACTATTTTTCTGGTATTCTTGGCCCTTCACAACTCTTTGGCTGGGTGTGTGGTGCACTCTGTCTTTCAGAGGCTTGTTTGTCACTCTGCATGACAAGCTACCTTTCATTCATCTTTAGTTTCTTACTGTCATCCTGTAAACCAACAAAGGTTTTATCTTTGCTATGAAAGAAAAAAAATGAACCAAAAGCCCCCTAATCTAAATAAAATGTTACCTAATTTGTGAAGGTTTCTTGTTCCCCAAAGGCAGCATCAGCCAATTCTTCTAAAGTGCTTCTATAATAATCTGTTCTGTCACAGCATTTAAACACCACTTTTGTAGTCACCTGCCAATATGCCAGCATTTCAACTTTATTCTAAACCCTGAAAATGTGTAAAATCAAATTTATTTAACTCTCCTAAAACATAGTAGACATTAGGTAAGTATTTGATAAATTAAATAAAAATAAAAGGTGAGTTGCAATTCATTTAGTTTTGTGTCATACCTGTGACATTATACCAGGGAAAATTTTTCAGAAAATTATTATACTAATTTTATATGACCATCAATAGATCAATCTCAAGATTGCAGGAATGCAAGAATCCTCCCTTATTGACATAATACAAATTTATTATCTGTAGGTGTATTAAAAGCCCAAGAAAAATGTCATAAAGTGTTTTAAATATTTTAAAACTAAAAATGAGCTTTAATATCTTTAATTTCTTTCTTCATTCTTCATATTCCCTTCAGAGAGAACCCCTGAAAATACAGTCATGTTCACAACTCTCTCCTAAATGTCTTATTTTTTCTTGACTCCGTGTTTCTTCTAAAGATATGCTGTTTACCTGGGACACCACTCCCTAAATTCTCTACGTATATTTCCAGGCCAGCACAAAAGTCGCCTCCTTTATAAAGCTCTTCCAGATTTTCCAAATAAGAATTAATCAATTCTGCTTCCCTGGAGTCACTGAGATAACATATAAGCTACCTAAAATGTAATTAGGCACTCAATAAAAGATTTTTATACTGAATGCTCTGATGTTTCCTCTCTACTTGTAGTCTTCCATGATCAGTCCAGGGGCAACACAAAACATTAGAGACAGAGATCTTCACACCTCTAAAAAGCTTTTGTTCACCTTTGGGGAAGATTTTTACCCATAATCAACCCAACCTATGATTTATGAGCTATGCAGGTTTGTTAACTATTTGCATGTTATTGTCTCACTTGAAAGATAAAACTCCCTAATTGAGAGTTACTGTCTTGACCCTCAATATACGTGTTCTATTGTTCACTTATATGACCATCTTGTCTTATTTATGTCAGTTGCCTCATCTGACCTTGATGATCAGCCATTGTTTCCAATGACAGCCAGCTAATTTATGGTTGATATTCACTGCTCTGGGCAAATTGAGAGCTGGGAATTGAATGATTTTCATTAATTTATATAGCTTGCAGCATAAAGATATAAAAATCTAAGATAAAAATCTTAGTACAAAACTTAAACCTTAAAAACATAATTTAGCCTTGTCTTCTAAAACCCAGTTCTATTACCTGACTCTCCATAGCTCATTCCATATCTCATGAGAACTTATTTTATTAAAAATATAAAATCAGTGTGTATAAACCTGAAGGGAAGAAGAATGTAGACAACAGGAAACTCCCAGATTTGGAAAATGTCAACCATTATTTCCTCAAAATGTTTTCTGTGCATTAACTTCTTTCCGGCTTCCTTCAGAAACTTCAAAGACACAAATGTTGTTAGGCTTTTTGTTATTACGCCACAGGTCCCTGAGTTTCTGTTTGCTTTTTAAATCCTTTTTCTCCTTGTTTTTCCAGATTTCTGGTGGTCTATTTCCAAGTTTATTGACTACTTTCTTTCATCTCCATCTTGCCGTTGAGCCTATTCAGTGAAATATTTATTAAAATATTATGTTTTTCAGTTCTAAAATTTGTATTTGGCAAGAGTGTAGAGAAAAAGGTACTCTTGTGCATTGTTGGTGGGGATGTAAATTAATACAGCCATTATGGAAAATAGTATTGTGGTTCCTCACAAAACAAAAAATACATTTCCCATATAATCCAGCAATCCTACTTCTGGGTATATATCCAAAGGAAATGAAAAAGATATTTAAACTACCATGTTTATTTCAGCATTATTAACAATAGCAAAGATATGGAAGTAAGCTAACTGTCCATCATTGAATGAATGGCGACATGCATAAACAATAGAATACCTTCAGCCTTAGAAAGAGATAAATCTTGTCATTCAAAACAACATGGATGACCCTGTAGGATATTATGCTAATTGAAATAATCCAGGCACAGAAAGACAAATATTGCACTCACTTATATGAGGAATGTAAAAAGTTGAAATTATAGAAGTGGAGAGTAGAAGAGTGGTTACCAAAGGCTGGAGGATGGGGTTGAATGGTAAAAGCAGAGGTGTTGATCAACGGGTACAGAATTTCAGTTAAATGTGATGAATAAGCTTTTTTGATCACGAGCACAGATGCTGACTATGATAAATAATAATGCATTGCATATTTCAAAATTATTGAAAGATTAAATGATAAGTATGTGAGATGATGGATTTGTTAATTAGCTTGATTTAATCATTCCACAATGTCAACATAAATCAAAACATCACATTGAACCCTGTAAATATATAATATGTACAATTATTATTTGTCAATTAATAGTAAAATAAGAAAATACAAATTATATTTAGTTCTCTCTTTAAAATAATTTCTATATCTCTGATGAAAATGTCACTTTCCAATTATTTCAAGAGTGTTATATTTATCTCATGAAAGATGTCTATAATAGTTGCTTTAATGTCTTTGCCTGATAATTCCAATATCATAGTCATCTTGATATTGGAGAGGTTGGCCTCTGTCTTTTTCCATGAGAACTGGGTACATTTTCTTGGTTCTTTGTATCTTGAATAAATTTTGGATTGTATCTTGAACATTTTTGAAAATTATGTTTGAGACATTGCTGTGTTAAAATCGTTTGGACAATGTTGACGTTTTGTTTCAGCAGACAGCCAGTCCATTTAATTTGAGAATAGAATTTTACCTGTTTTGACCTCAGTGTGTAGTAGCTTTATTATCATTTTAATGTAGAAGCTTTTCCATACTCTTTGGGTCAGTCTTTAGCAAGAGCCACTCAGAGGTTCATCTGAGATTTAAGTGGTAATGTATATTGTATTTTAATCATCAAAGACATTCTTTATTTCTTTGGGCTCCTTTCACACATGCACAGCTTGTGAATCAGCCTGGGACATGTGTTGACTTGTATATAAAATTGGGGAAACATTTATCCATCTGTCTCCTTCCAAGAATTTTCCTTATATTCTCTGGTCTCCAGGGAATCCTTTTGTTTGCTCTCTGGTTAGAAATCTGGGACTTTTTCCAGAAGTTTAGTCCCCTGTCTTGCCATGCATTTCTGAAAAACTAAGCCTGTTTTTGGAGTGAAGCAGTGAGAAAAACAAAGCTACTAAATTATAGTTTTCCTTAACATTCACCAAACAGGGGCCCCTTTCTAAGTTTCACTATCCAAAGAAATGGGTTTTCTCTCAGCCTGAGGTGTCATGTGCCACCAGTTCAGCTGTCTCAGGGCAAAGTATAGGAGAAATAAAATAAAATGAGAAATTCTCATGTACTCTCTAGATTACAGGGAGCCCTTTCCCTAGTCCTCTTAAGAAGGATAAATTTTCTCTCCTAATTTTTACCATCCATGACTGCTGCACATTTCCCAAGAAGGCCTGCCCTCATTCTACAGCTGGAAGATAAATAAGGAGAAAAAACTTAGAAAACAAAGAGGCTGAAAGTTCAAATACTTCTTTGGACATTGCTCTCTAATCTGCTTGCTTTTTTTGTTTTGTTTTATTTTGTTTTGCTTTTACTCTTCACAGGGTTTGAGTAGTTTCTTTCTGCATGTTTTTATTTCCGCAGAGTTTTTACTTGTAATCAGTGAGAAAGAAAGACTGTAGTGGGTTTATTCTATCTAGTCCAAAACTAGAAGTTGTAGAGTTATTTTTAATGTATTAATCTCAAGGAATATCTCTTAAATTTCTACTATGAGGATGTTTTTCATAAGAATTACCTATAATATTACTGGCATCAATACACAATATATGGCTAAAGAAAATGAACAGTAACTTTTTTTAAAAAAGCTCAAGTCCAGAGAATCAAGAGCATAGACTCAGGAGTCAGACTGTCTTTTTTGGAACATGGTTTGAAACTTGGCTTTTCTACTAGCTGGATGGGAAAAGTTATGCCTGTTACTTAAGCTCACTGAGCCTCAGTTTTCTCATACATATAATTTTCTCGAGATAATTTAATAAAATAATGTAGATTAAAGCTCTGGAAGAATAGGAAATTTCATCTGCTTCTTTCATTACTCTGTCCTTAGTTGTTTGATTAGTGGCTAGTACATGATAGGCATTTTAAATATTAATAAATATCTGTAAAATGCCTGACATTTAGAAGGTTTTCAATAAATGTTAGCTATCATTATATGGTAGACACTATCAATGAACATCTATTGGCAAAACTGCATAATGCATTTATACATATATCCCAACTAAAATATTTGCTATTGATAGCAAACACGTTATCCTTGGGCTATTAAGGCATAAACACAAAATTAAATTATGAATATAATATTAGGGTGGCATCAACTTATTAAAAACCTACTTAAATTTCTATCCTTCACTGCTTAACAGTGTAACAATTTTTATGTTTACTGCCAATTGGGTAGGGTGAAATTTTATTTTATTGGTAATTAAATTAAATTCTTCAAGCATCAAGTGTTTGGGGAAGTACAAGGGGACTGAAATGCATGCTCTGGTATTTGGTGACTATGCCATGTTCTCTCTGTTCATGGCTTTTGGATACATGAAACTGTATTATCAGTTGATTTAAATCTCCACATGCAGAGTTTATTTTCATAGCATGGACATGAAGATTGTACTGTCATAAGATAGTACTGTCATAGTTGACTGATCCACCTCAAGCCTCTTGGTACAATCATTATTCAAACATACCAATTCAACCACTGACATCAGTAATTTTATCTATTCAGAAAGCACAGTAAAGTGTGGCTTCTGCTTCACAAGTAGAGTTACTTTTGAAATATCTAGTAAAGATTACACAGAAAAATATGTGCCTTGGCAACATTGCTTAATCCATGAATCAGTTTGACTAATTGAGTTGTACAGTAGTACTATTCTCATTTCCTTCAAGACATTAGTAATATCAAATTGATGAACAATTTCCCTGAGAAGTCATAGTGTTTCCCTCCTTTGCTTTCTCATCTCCCTGTAATTCCAAATATATTTCACTTCTCAACAGGCCAACTAAAAAAGTGGTGTGTGCGTGTGTGTGTGTGTGTGTGTGTGCGTGTGTGTGTGTGTGCATGCTCAGGTGTTTCACCGTGGACAGGCCTGTGCAAACCTACTCAAAGACTGAGGAAGTTGAGAGGCTGAAGAGAGAGTCTGACAGATACAGTTTCATAGAAAGAAACACATAATAGGGACTTATGAACAGAAGCCACGTCTATGTCTTGGGCAACAACAAGACAAGATGGTGGGTTTCCACACAATTAGCCCTTAGATCCAGAGCTTATATAGCATTTGGGAGGGGTGATTCAGAAGAGATGTGTAGGATAATTGAATTATTATAACATTAAAGTTGTTGGACCTAAGCGCAGGATTTATGGTAAGTAGCTGCTGTTATGCAAGGTACAATAAATAAACTGGAAATTTTAGAGGCCTTCCTAGAACTGGGGTCAATCAGAAATCAACATGGCAGATCAGCTTCCAGAATGGAATTACAGTAGCTTCCACAGCAGGCATAAAGGTGTTTGTGTGTGTTTTAGATCTTCCGTAAGTCTGGACAAGCAACGTAGAAATGGATGTAAATGGCAGTTATAATAAACAGCAATTTTGCAACTTTTAATTATATCCTTGTACCTCTTCATAAAAACCTTTCTATGTGAAATATTCCTTTTAACCTGAAAAAGTAAAAATAATGAGAGTATTGGGCTGCTTGGCTCTTTCAGGATAGATAGCTATCAGCATTTTAATCTCTATAGTTGATTTAAAAATACAGAATCTTAGTTCTTCAATTATCATAAAAATAAATAGAAATAAAAAATACATGTTTACTGGAAAGTGAATCTCAACTAAACAAATAGTTGAGTTTCTTCCAGGTTCTAGCTATTGCTGGTGATATAAAAATGAATGAGAATTATCCTCTATATGTCATTCAGGATTTAACAACAACATCACTTGTGTGGCACTTAATATGTGCTACATACTGATTTAATGCAGATTATGTAAATTAATTATACATTTCTTACAAGAATTCCACAAAGTATGTACTATCATATTACTATTTTCCACATATGTTAACAGAGACACCATGAGGTTAATTAACTTGCCCAAAGTGACATAGTTGTTAATTAGTAAAGATAGTTGTTAAATACAAGCAGTCAAGATACATCTGAAAGACAGAAGAAAAAATATGAAATTATTGAAGAAATATAATATTATTTAGTGGGACAGGGCCATCTTGCAATAAAATTTTTTATCTACATAGAAAAATGTGGATTTCAAATTTTTGATTAAGTTTCACAATTTTCGAGGCTCCTGTTCTGCTCTGTAGGCATATTAACAAAACTCTGATAATGTCAAATAAAATGACAGAGTATGGATCTCCAAAAATTCCTCCATAAGAACAATGAAATAAAACTGGCATAAATTGTCAGAATTCACATTTCAGAACTCTGTAATTCGACCAAAGGTTTACAGCAATCTAGGAAGCATTTATACAAACAAACAAACAAAGCAAAACACAGTAGAATCTCAGTAGAAGCAGTAAGTTTTGTGGTGTTTTAAGTTACTGTATTCACATACTCCTCCATCCAGCTCAGTGGTAGCCTTAAAAACCAACAGCTTGATATTATACTGAAACCCAGTAGACTGGCAGCCACCACAGTAGGCAGAACCAGCAGAGTGGCAGCCACCAGAGTAGGCAGAAGAGGCATTTGGATCTTTTTCATATCACCATCCCAGGAGAATTGGCATTATTGACTTGTCTGGCAGGTGGAGGTCCCTGGAGGACCCACTAGCAAAGCTATCTTTCTTCTACTTTACTTTGAGATCACCCTGAAGGGAAAGCCTTATATTGGGGGCATTTGTAAAGTTTAGAGGCAGTTGTTTGAATTCACAGTAGCCTGAGGCAGTGGATAACAGTTGGGAAAAATCAATAGGGTAACCAAATAGTTTTAAGGAGAAACTAGAAAATAAAGTATTTTAAGGAGCTTTAAAAAGCTCCAACATATTCCCAGGAGTCTACAAGGTAATGTAAAAGTGTAGGGTCGTGAGAAATCTCAGGGCTGTACTCAGTTTCAGGAAAAACTTTAGAAGGCCCTCATTTCTTACATTTGGTTTAACTTCAGTCTCTGCATGAGGCAAAAGAGAATGCTAAGAGTTGTCAGTGCCTGGATAAGTATCAAAGGCATGATCCAACACACACAGAAATCTCCTTGACAAAGACTGGGTGACTTACAGATTCAATGCATTTAAGAAAATCCCTTTCAAATTATTACTTGACCACTCAGAATGTGGAGAAGATTCTTCAGTGGCCACACATTACAAAGGTAACAGACCTAGAAAAATTATTTAGAAAAGTAACTAAACAAACAACAACAAAAAAAAGCCAAAACAACAAAGTCTAGAAGAGAGGAAAACACGATTATCAGATTTTCAAATTACATTATTTTGCTTTTTACCCAAAAATGTATGAGACATAAAAAGAAACAAGAAAGTATGGCCAATACATAGGAAGAAAAAGCAAACAATTAGTGGCAAGTTTTCCTGAAAAAGACCATATATTGGACTTAATAAACAGTTTAAGACAGCTATTTTAAATATGTCAAAAACTGCACATATTCATGTGTAAAGAAGTTAAGAAAAGTATGAGAACAAAGACTCACCAAATAGAGAATATTAATAAAGGGTTAGATTTTTTAAAATTTCAAAGTTGTAAAGAAAAATAACTGAAATGAAAAGTTTATTAGAGGGATATAGCAGGAGACTTGAGAAGGTAAAAGATGGAATCAGTGAACTTAAAGATAAGACAATTAACATTACTTAATCTGAGAAGAATAAAAGAAATAGAGTGGAGGAAAATGAACAGATATTCAAACATTTGTATCAAGGAGACAAATATAATGAGGAGAACAAAAGTGGCAGAATAAATATTTAAAGAAATAATTGTGGGAAAATTCCCAGATTTGTGTAAAACCATTAACTTTCGTACTAAAAAGGCTATATTACATTGAAATAGAAAAAATTCAATGAGATTCATACATACAAATATGATAATCTGCTAGAAAAATAAACAAGCAATTAAAAGACAAAGACAAAGATAGATCCTCAAAAGCAGCACAAAAACAGCAACACCTCATGTACAAGGGATCCTCAATAAGATTGTCAACAGACTTTTCAACAAAATCCTTGGAGGCCATAAGGCAGTAGGATGATATATTTGAAATGCTGAAAGAACAAAAAACTTTCAACCAAGAACTTTGTAACCAGCAAAAATGTCTTTAGAAAATAAGGAAGAAATAAAGACATTCCTGAATTTTAACATTGGGAGAGCTAATTACTGTTAAATCTGATGTAAAAAAATATGAAAGCAAGTTCTTCAGATGGAAACAAAAGGAAGCTAGGCATTAACTCCAAACCATATGAATATATGGAGATCTCCAGTAAAATAAGTACAAAGACAAGTATAAACACCAATATTCTTGTCATTTGGTTTATAGCACCACATTTTATCTTTCAAAGGACATAAAAGACAAATGAATGTAACATTATAAATCTGTTACCAAGCACATTGTATTTAAGGATGTTCTTTGTGACATCAATAATATAAAATGGGAGGGGCAGAGATGTGTAAGAGGACACTCTTATGTACTATCGAAGTTAAGTTGGTGTGAATTCAAATTAGATTGTCATAAATTTAAGATATTATAGGTAATTCTCATGATAACTGGAAAGGAAAATTTTGGGTTCACAATAACTATGAAGAAAATATATTTCAAATATACACAAAAAGAAATAACAAGATAACCACTAAAAGAAATCTTAACACAAAAGAAGGCAGTAATGGAGGAAATGAGGGAAAAAGAAAGTTGCATGGCATAAGAGAAAACATAACAAAATGGGAAAATTATTTTTTATTGTAATTAAATATAAATGCATTGCAGTTGAAAGTTTTAACAATAGACAAGACTAAGTGGAAGAAATTCAGAGCTCGAAGAAAAGGCTTTTAAATTAAACCAATGAGACAAAAGTAAAGAAAAAGAATCAAAATAAATGAACAAAGTCTCCAGGAAATATGGGATTATGTAAAATGGCCAAACTTAAGAATCATTGGTGTTCCTGAGGGATAAAAGAAGGTAAACCATTCTGAAAACTTATTTGAGGGGATAATTGAGCAAATCTTCCCTAGCATTCATAGAGATTAATATGTCCAAGTATAAGGAGTTAAAAGAACTCCTGGGAGATTCAATGCACAAAGAACATCATAAAGGCATGTAGTCATCAGACTATCTAAAGTCAACTTGAAGCTCTTTAGTTTAATTAGATCCCATTTGTCAATTTTGGCTTTTGTTGCCATTGCTTTTGGTGTTTTAGACATGAAGTCCTTGCCCATGCCTATGTCCTGAATGGTGTTGCCTAGGTTTTCTTCTAGGGTTTTTATGGTTTTAGGTCTAACATTTAAGTCTTTAATCCATCTTGAATTAATTTTTGTATAAGATGTAAGGAAGGGATCCAGTTTCAGCTTTCTACATATGGCTAGCCAGTTTTCCCAGCACCATTTATTAAATAGGGAATCCTTTCCTCATTTCTTGTTTTTCTCAGGTTTGTCAAAGATCAGATGGTTGTAGATGTGTGGTATTATTTCTGAGGGTTCTGTTCTGTTCCATTGGTCTATATCTCTGTTTTGGTACCAGTACCATGCTGTTTTGGTTACTGTAGCCTTGTAGTATAGTTTGAAGTCAGGTAGCATGATGCCTCCAGCTTTGTTCCTTTGGCTTAGGATTGACTTGGCAATGTGGGCTCTTTTTGGTTCCATATTAACTTTAAAGTATTTTTTTCCAATTCTGTGAAGAAAGTCATTGGTAGCTTGATGGGGATGGCATTGAATCTATAAATTACCTTGGGCAGTATGGCCATTTTCACGATATTGATTCTTCCTGTGCATAAGCATGGAATGTTTTTCCATTTGTTGAAACAAATAATTCTCAGAGCAGTGAGACAAAAGCATCTGGTAGCCTATAAAGAAGAACCTATCATATTAACAGCAGACTTCTCAGCAGAAACCTTACAATCTAGGAGAGACTTGAGTCCTATGTTTAGCTGACTTAAACAGAATGAATGTTAGCCAAGAATTTTGTGTCTAGCAAAATTAAGTTTTATGAATAAAGGAGAAATAAAATTATTTTTCTGACAAGCAAATACTGAGGAAATTTGTCACTATTAGTCCAGCCCTAGAAGAAATGCTAAAATGAGTTCTAAATCGTGAAACAAAAAGGAAATGTGAACCACAATAGAACCTTTTGAAAGCATAAAACTCACAGAGCCCATAAAACAATAACACAGTGAAGAAAACAAAGTAGCTACGTAACTATTAACATGATGACTGAAATAGTATTATATTTCACATCTCATGTTGAATTTAAATAGCCTAAATGCTCCACTTAAAAAATACAGGTTGGCTGAACAAATTTTTAAAAATCACAAACCAAACATCTGCTGTCTTTAAGAGACTTGCCAAACATGGAAGGGTTCATATAAATTCAAGGTAAAAGAATAGAAGAAGGTAATCTATAGAAATGGAAACCAACAGTGTAAAAGTGTTCCTATTTCTCCACATCCTCTCCAGCACCTGTTGTTTCCTGACTTTTTAATGATTGCCATTCTAACTGGTGTGAGATGGTATCTCATTGTGGTTTTGATTTGCATTTCTCTGATGGCCAGTGATGGTGAGCATTTTTTCATGTGTTTTTTGGCTGCATAAATGTCTTCTTTTGAGAAGTGTCTGTTCATGTCCTTCGCCCACTTTTTGATGGGGTTGTTTGTTTTTTTCTTGTAAATTTGTTGGAGTTCATTGTAGACTCTGGATATTAGCCCTTTGTCAGATGAGTAGGTTGTGAAAATTTTCTCCCATTTTGTAGGTTGCCTGTTCACTCTGATGGTAGTTTCCTTTGCTGTGCAGAAGCTCTTTAGTTTAATTAGATCCCATTTGTCAATTTTGGCTTTTGTTGCCATAGCTTTTGGTGTTTTAGACATGAAGTACTTGCCCATGCCTATGTCCTGAATGGTATTGCCTAGGTTTTCTTCTAGGGTTTTTATGGTTTTAGGTCTAACATTTAAGTCTTTAATCCATCTTGAATTGATTTTTGTATAAGGTGTAAGGAAGGGATCCAGTTTCAGCTTTCTACATACGGCTAGCCAGTTTTCCCAGCACCATTTATTAAATAGGGAATCCTTTCCCCATTTCTTGTTTTTCTCAGGTTTGTCAAAGATCAGATGGTTGTAGATATGTGGCATTATTTCTGACGGCTCTGTTCTGTTCCATTGATCTATATCTCTGTTTTGGTACCAGTACCATGCTGTTTTGGTTACTGTAGCCTTGTAGTATAGTTTGAAGTCAGGTAGCGTGATGCCTCCAGCTTTGTTCTTTTGGCTTAGGATTGACTTGGCGATGCGGGCTCTTTTTTGGTTCCATATGAACTTTAAAGTAGTTTTTTCCAATTCTGTGAAGAAAGTCATTGGTAGCTTGATGGGGATGGCATTGAATCTGTAAATTACCTTGGGAAGGATGGCCATTTTCATGATATTGATTCTTCCTACCCATGAGCATGGAATGTTCTTCCATTTGTTTGTATCCTCTTTTATTTCCTTGAGCAGTGGTTTGTAGTTCTCCTTGAAGAGGTCTTTCACATCCCTTGTAAGTTGGATTCCTAGGTATTTTATTCTCTTTGAAGCAATTGTGAATGGGAGTTCACTCATGATTTGGCTCTCTGTTTGTCTGTTATTGATGTATAAGAATGCTTGTGATTTTTGCACATTGATTTTGTATCCTGAGACTTTGCTGAAGTTGCTTATCAGCTTAAGGAGATTTTGGGCTGAGACAATGGGGTTTTCTAGATATACTATCATGTCATCTGCAGACAGGGACAATTTGACTTCCTCTTTTCCTAATTGAATACCCTTGATTTCCTTCTCCTGCCTAATTGCCCTGGCCAGAACTTCCAACACTATGTTGAATAGAAGTGGCGAGAGAGGGCATCCCTGTCTTGTGCCAGTTTTCAAAGGGAATGCTTCCAGTTTTTGCCCATTCAGTATGATATTGGCTGTGGGTTTGTCATAAATAGCTCTTATTATTTTGAGATACGTCCCATCAATTCAAACTAGTTCAACCCTTGTGGAAGTCAGTGTGGCGATTCCTCAGGGATCTAGAACTAGAAATTCCATTTGACCCAGCCATCCCATTACTGGGTATATACCCAAAGGACTATAAATCATGCTGCTATAAAGACACATGCACACGTATGTTTATTGCCGCATTATTCACAATAGCAAAGACTTGGAACCAACCCAAATGTCCAACAATGATAGACTGGATTAAGAAAATGTGGCACATATACACCATGGAATACTATGCAGCCATAAAAAATGATGAGTTCATGTCCTTTGTAGGGACATGGATGAAATTGGAAATCATCATTCTCAGTAAACTATCGCAAGAACAAAAAACCAAACACTGCATATTCTCACTCATAGGTGGGAATTGAACAATGAGAACACATGGACACAGGAAGGGGAACATCACACTTCGGGGACTGTTGTGGGTTGGGGGGAGGGGGGAGGGATAGCATTGGGAGATATACCTAATGCTAGATGACGAGTTGGTGGGTGCAGCGCACCAGCATGGCACATGTATACATATGTAACTTACCTGCACATTGGGCACATGTACCATAAAACCTAAAGTATAATAATAATAATAATAATAATAATAATAAAAGAAAAAAAAAAAAGAAATGGAAACCAAAAGTAAGCAGGAGTAGCTATTCTTGTACAGATAGAACAGATGCTAAAGTAACAAGATTTAAAAAAGACAAAGAAAGTCATTATATACTAATAAAAGAATCACTCCAATAAGATGTTACAATCTTAAATTTAAATGCAGCTAACTCTGGAGATTCCAGATTCATAAAACAACTACTGTATCCATAATTGGTTCCTTCTGGTGGGTTCTTGGTCTCACTAACTTCAAGAATGAAGCTGCAGACCCTTGCGGTGAGTGTTACAGTTCTTAATGATGGTGTGTCTGGAGTTTGTTCCTTTAGATGTTCAGATATGTCAGGGTCTCTTCGTCCCGGTGGGTTCATGGTCTCACTGACCTCAGGATTGAAGCCGCAGACCTTCACAGTGAGTGTTACAGCTCTTAAAGGTGGTGCGTCCAGAGTTGTTTCTTCCTTCCAGTGGGTTTGTGGTCTTGCTGACTTCAGGAACGAAGCTGCAGACCCTTGTGGTGAGTGTTACAGCTCATAACGTTAGTGCGGACCCAAAGAGTGAGCAGCAGCAAGATTGATTGTGAAGAGCAAAAGAACAAAGCTTCCACAGCGTGGAAGGGGACCTAAGCGGGTTGCCACTGCTGGATCGGGTGGCCAGCTTTTATTCCCTTATTTGGCCTCACCCATGTCCTGCTGATTGGTCCATTTTACAGAGTGCTGATTGGTCCATTTTACAGAGTGCTGATTGGTGTGTTTACAACCCTTTAGTTAGACACAGACTGCTGATTGGTGTGTTTTTACAAAGTGCTGATTGGTGCATATACAAACCTTTAGCTAGACACATAGCACTGATTGGTGCATTTTTATAGAGTGCTGATTGGTAGGTTTACATACCTTTAGCTAGACACAGAGCACTGATTGGAGTGTTTTTACAGAGTGCTTGATTAACGCGTTTACAAACCTTTAGCTAGACACAGAATGCTGATTGGTGTGTTTACAATCCTTTAGCTAGACGGAAAAGTTACCCAAGTCCCCACTTGACCCAGGAAGTCCAGCTGGCTTCACCTCTCACTACTACTAGTTCTAAGAAATGAGATAAGCAGCAATACAATAATAGTGGAGGATTTCATCACTCCACTGACAGCACTAGACATATTATCAAGTTAAAAAATTCAACAAGGAAAAAACGGGCTTAAAGTACACTCTAAAACAAATGGACCTAACAGATAATTACAAAATACTCCACCCAAATACTGCAGAATGTATATTCTTATTATCAGCACAAGGAACATTCTCCAAGATAGACCATATGAAAGGGACATAAAACAAGTCTCAATACATTTTAAAAACTGAAATCATATCAAATATTTTCTCAGGCTACGGTGGAATAAAACTAGAAACCAACTCCAAAATGAACCTCCAAACTATACATGGAAATTAAAAAATCTACTCCTGAATAATTTTTGGGTTAAAATGATATCAAGATGGAAATTAAATAATTCTTTGAAAAAATGGTAACAATGACAAAAGTTATAAAATCCTCAGGGATAAAGCAAAAGCAGTGCTAAGAGTAAAGTTTGGAGTCCTAAATGCATCTATTGAAAAGTCTGAAAGATAAGAAATTGACAACCTAATGTCTCATTTCAAGAAACTAGAGAAACAAGAACAAACCAAAAGCAAAGGTAGCAGGAGAAAATAAATAAGATCAGAGCAGAGCTAAATAAAATTGAAATAAAAAGCAATACAATAAATCAATGAATCAAAAGCTTACTTCTTTGAAAATATAAAATTGATAGATTATTAGCTATATTAAGCAAGAAAACAAGAGAGAAGATTCAAATAAGCTCAATTAGAAATGAAAATGGATACATTACAACCAACATCACAGACATCAACAATTCATTCAAGACTATTAAGGACACCTCTATGCATGTGAACTAGAAAATCTAGGGGAACTGGATGAATTCCTGGAAATATACAACAGTTGTAGATTAAATCAGAAGAAAATAGAAACACTAAACAGACATATAGTAAGCAGTGAGGTAGAATCAGTAATAAAAAAAATTTCAACAAAAAAGAAAACCCAGGGCCAGATGGATTCACAGCTGAAGTCTACCAGACATTCAAACAAGAATTGGTACCAATTCTACTGGAACTATTCCAGAATGATTAAGAAAGAAGGAATTCTTCTTAACTCATTATATGAAGCCAGAATCACCCTGATACAAAAGCCAGGAAAGTTATAACAAAAAGAAAGAAGGAGAGAGAGAGAGAGAGAGAGAGGGAGGGAGAGGGAGAGGGAGAGGGAGAAGAAGAAAAGAAGAAGAAGAAGAAGAAGAAGAAGAAGGAGGGAGGGAAGGAAGGAAGGAAGGAAAGAAGGAAAGGGAAAGAAAGAAAGAAGGAAAGGGAAAGAAAGAAAGAAGGAAGGAGGAAGGAAGGAGAACTACAGACCAATATCCGTGATGAACATAGATGCAAAAATTCTCAACAAAATACTAACTAACTGAATCCAACACCACATCAAATAAATAATACACCATGAACAAGTGCATTTCATTCCAGGGATGTAGGAATTTTACAATGTATGCAAGTCAATAAATGTGATATATCACATAGGCAGAATTAAAAAAAAACATATGGTCATCTCAATAAATGTAGAAAAAGCATTCAATAATGAGTGAGGCCACAGTGAAAAGGCATCATCTATGAAAAAGAAAGCAAGCCCTCATGGGAGACTGAATATATCCCAGTGCCATGATCATACACTTCTCAGTCTCCTGAACTGTAAGAAATAAATTTCTCATTTTTTTGTAATCTATCTAGTTCATGGCATTTTGTTATAGTAGCAGGAATGTATCAAAACAGCCATATATTTTATTTTTCTTTTTTTTCCTTTTTTTTTAAAAAAAAATTACTTTAAGTTCTGTGATAGAAGTGCAAAACGTGTAGGTTTGTTACATAAGTATACATCTGCCTTGATGGCTTGCTGAACCTGTCAACCCGCCATCTAGGTTTTAAGCTCAGCATGCATTACCTATTTGTCCTAATGCTCTCTTTCCCCTCACCCCCCATTCCCCAACTGGCCGCAGTGTGTGTTGTTTCCCTCCTTGTGTCTATGTGTTCTTTTTGTTCACCTTCCACTTATGAGTGGGAACATGCAGTGTTTGGTTTTCTGTTCCTGTGTTAGTTTGCTGAGGATGATGAAAACAGCTTTATATTTTAAAACTCAAGGCCAACATCATACACAGTGTCAAAGAATAAAAGCTTTTCTCCTAAGATCAGGAATGAGATAGATACCCACTTTTACCACTTCTGTTGAACATAGTATTGGAGGCTTTATTTAGAGGAATTAGACAAGAAAAATAAATCAATAGCATCCAAATTGGAAAGAAACAATTAAAATAATTGCATTTCACAGATGTCACGATTTTCATATATGTGTGGTGTCTGCTAGGATTCTCCACTGTAAACCATGGTTTATCTTTTTTGTAATTACTAAATGTCTTGGGAGACATACTTTGAAATTATACAAATATCTTCTTTCTGTATAAACTTTTACCCACTAAATACAGCAGTCACCAGTGTATATTGCCTACAACAATTATTTCTATGATAGTTTAATGGTGTCTTTCTATTCCTCTAACTCTTTCTACATTTATTAAGTGAAATTATTCTGTAAGAAAGATTTATCTCTTCTCCCATTTGAGTTTTCTTTGTGAAAGATATAAGGTCTGTGTATAGATTTATTATATTAAATGGGATAATCCAGCACCATTTGCTGAAAGACCACCCTTTCTCCACTGAATGGCCTTTGATTCTTTGTCAAAGACCACTTGCCTATGTTTGTGTGGGTCTATTTCTAGATTTCCTACTGTGTTCCATTTGTCTACTTGTGTAGTCCTTCAAAAATAGCACACCGTTTTGATTGTTGTAGCTGTAAAATATATTAATTGACAAAGATGAAATATATGCAAGATGTAAAACCTGATGATTTCTTACATGTATACCTTGTGTAATAATTACTACAATTAAATTCATTAACACGTCCATCAACACCCATGCTTTACATTAGAACCTTACAACTTGTTTATTTTATAACTTAAATGTATACCTGTTAACCAGCATCTCCCCATTTTGACCACCCCTCAGGCCCTGGCAACCACCATTCTACTCTCTGCTTTTATGTGTTCAACTTTTTAACACCCACATATAAGTTGGATCATGTAGTATTTTTATTTTTGTATATTTCTTATTTTACTTAGCCTAATGTCTTCTAGGTTCATTTATGTTATCACAAATGGCAGAATTTCCTTCCTTTGTGGTGGAATAATATTCCGTTATATATATGTGCCACAATTTCTTTATCCATTCATCCATTGATGAACACTAAAGCTATTCCCATGTCTTGGCTATTGTGTATAATGCTGCAATGGACAAATGAATGCAGATATCTCTTAGAAATACTGGTTCTGTTTTCTTTGGATATATACCACAAAGCAGGATTTCATGGATCATATGGTAGTTCGATTTTTAATTTTTTGAGGCAATGTCATACTGTTTTCATAGTGACTATACCAAGTTACATCCCCAGCAACAGCGTAAAAGGGTTCCCTTTTCTCCACATCTTTGCCAACATTTGTTATCTCCTGTCTTTTTGATAATAGCCAACCTAACAGGTGTAAATTGATATCTCATTGTGGTTTTCATTTTCACTTCTCTAAAGATCAGTGATATTGAGAACTTTTTCATATATTTGTTGGCCATTTGTATGTCTTTTTTTTTTTTTTTTTTTTTTTTTGAGACAGAGTCTCACTCTGTTGCCCAGGCTGGAGTGCAGTGGCACCATCTCGGCTCACTGCAAGCTCCACCTCCTGGGTTCACACCATTCTCCTGCCTCAGCCTCCTGAGTAGGTGGGACTACAGGTGACCACCACCACGCCCAGCTAATTTTTTGTATTTTTAGTAGAGACGGGGTTTCACCGTGTTAGCCAGGATGGTCTCAATCTCCTGACCTTGGGATCCCCCTGCCTCAGCCTCCCAAAGTGCTGGGATTACAGGCATGAGCCACCATGCCCAGCCTGTGTGTCTTCTTTTGAGAAATGTCTAGTCAGTTTCCTTGTTGATTTTAATTGGATTATTAGGTGCTTTGTTTGCTATTGAGTTGTGTAGTTTTTTACTTACTTTGGATATTAGCACCTTATAAGATATATGGTCTGCAAATATTTTTTCCATTTTAGATTGCTTTTCACTTTGTTAATTGTTTCCTTTGCTGTGCAGAAGCTTTCTAGTTTGATATAATCCTGCCGTCTATTTTTGCTTTTGTTGCCTGTGCTTTTGGTGTTATATCTAAAAGACTATCACCAATAACAATGCCAAAGAGATTTTTTATCTTGTATTTTCTTCTAGGAGTTTTATAGCTTCTGACCTTATATTAATATCTTTAGTCCACTTCTAGTTAATTTTTGTATATGCTATAAAACAATCATCCAATTTTATTATTTAAATGTGAATATCCAGTTTTCCCAGCACCATTTATTGAAGATACTGTCCTTTCTCCATTGTATATACTTGGCACTGTTTTAAAAGACCAGCTGACTATTTATGCATATATTTATTTCTGGGCTCTCTCTTCCATTTCATTTGTCTATGCATCTCTCTTAATATAAGTACCATATTGTTTTGATTACTGTGGCTTTGTAATATAGCTTGAATCAGGTATTGTGAGGCTTTTAGCTTTGTTCTTTTTTCACAAAATTGGTTCGGCTATTCAATGATTTTGCGGCTCCATATTAATTTTTAGGAGTTTTTTTTTATATTTCTGTGAAATTGTCTGCAGATGACATTATCTTATGCAGAAAAAACCCTAAAGACTCCATCAAAACACTGTTAAAATGAACAAACAAATTCAGTAAATTTGCAAGATAAAATATCACCTAACATAGTGCAGTTTAATACACTAATAGCAAACTGTCTGATAAAAATTAAGAAAGTGATTACATTTAAAATAGCATCAAAACATAAAATACTTAAGAATAAACTTAACAAAGAAGCTGAAAGTTATGTACACTAGAAACTATAAGAAAATAAAAGAAATTTAAAAAGACACAAAAAATTGGAAAAATATTCTGTGTTCATTGGTTGGAAGAGTTAATATTGTTAAAATGTTCATACTACCAAAAGCAATCTACATATTCAGTGCAATCCCTGTAAAAATTCCAATGTTGCTTTCCATGGATATGGACAGAAACAATTCTAAAATTTATATAGACTACTGAAGCTTTAGAGTAACTCTTGATGTAAGGTAGAGTCAGTAATCTCACTTTGTTCATTTCCTGTAGCATTTGCAATAAAATACTTGTCTTCATTTCTGTGATTGATAATTTTTCTTTCTTTCTCTCTCTATCTTTCTCTCTGTCTTTACATCAGCTGTGTTTGGTTTCTGTCAATTTTATTAATCCTTACATGTGACCCTATTTTGGCTTTGTTAATATTGTTTGCTTTCTATTTCATTGATATCCACTATCATTTTTATCATCCCCTTCCTTTCAAATTTTCTGGTCTAATTTTGTTTGTTTTAAAAGAGAGAATTATATTGTTGCTTTCCAGCATGTTTTTCTTTTATATGGTAAGCATTTAAATAAAACAATTTTCTGTTCACTCCTTTAGCTACATCTCACAAAGTTTGACATGTTAGATTTCAAAGCAATTTAAATATCTTATAATTTCTCTTATTTTCTAATGAAGTTTTTATAAACATTTTCCTCAATTTTTAAATATTATTGTTGGATTCCAATTTAATCTTTTCGTATAGATATAAAATAATATTTATATTCTCAATATTTTACAACTTATTTACATTTGTTTTATGACCTAGAATATGGCCTAGCTTAGTAAATGTATCATGTGTACTTAGACTGTCTATTTTTCAGGTGTAGGTTATAGTTTTATATAAATAGTAAGGTAGATTAGGTTAGTATTATTGTTAAAATGCTCTGTATATTTACAGATGATATTTTGCTTTCTCAATTACTTTTGATTATTTTGTGGTTTTTATGTATTTCTATATCTAATTCTGACAATTTTGCTCCATGTAATTTGAAATTCAGATATTATATGAATAACCATTTAGGAATTTTATGTTTTCTTTATGAATTTATACTATTATTACAAAAAAACTATTATTATCTAATAATACATTTAGTCTTGAAATCTTTTTCTTATGTAAATATAACCATGCCTGTATTATTTCACTAAAGTATTGCATGGCATATTTTTTCACTATGTTAATTTTTTACCTATTCATATTTTGCATTTAAAGTATATTTATGTAAAGTTGTATATAATGCTTTTTTATCTAGTTTGATTTTTTTATTTTAATTGAAGTGTAGTGGATTTATATTTAATGTAAATTATATAGTTATGTTTATCTCTTCCTGTATTAGTCAGGGTTCTCTAGAGGGATAGAAGTAATAGGATAGATGTACACATAAAGGGAAGTTTATTAAGGAGTATTGACTCACACAATCACAGACGGAAGTCCTACAATAGGCCATCTGCAAGTTGAGGAGCAAGGAAGCGAGTGGTGGATCAGTCCCAGTCCCAAAACCTCAAAAGTAGGGAAGCCGACAGTGCAGCCTTCAATCTATGGCCAAAGGCCTGAGAACCCTGGCAAACCAGTGGTGTAAGTCCAAGAGTCCAAAAGCTGAAGAACTTGGAGTTCAATATTCAAGGGCAGAAAGCATCCAGCACGGGAGAACAATAAAGGCCGGAAGACTCAGCAAGTCTGATCTTCCATCTTCCCTTGCTTGTTTTATTCTAGCCGCACTGGCAGCTGATTAGATGATGCCCACCCAGATTGAGGTTGGTCTGCCTCTCTCAGTTCACTGACTCAAATGTTAATCCCCTTTGGCCACACCCCCACAGACACATCCAGGTACAATACTTTGCATCCTTCAATCCAGTGAAGTTGACAATATTAACCATCAACTTCCCCCTTACTATTTTTAAAGTATTCATCATATCTAATCTTTGTGCTTTGTATTTGTCTTTTATCTTCCTTTGTGTTGGATATTTTTAGCATTCCATTTTCTCTCTTCTATGGCCATTTATTTATTTATTTTGAGATGGAGTTTCGCCCTTGTTGCCCAGGCTGGAGTGCAATGGCATGATCTCGGCTCACTGCAGCTTCCGCCTCCGGGGTTCAAGTGATTCTCCTAGGCCTTTTATTATTTTATCTGTTGCTCTATGGATTTATTTCTCATATAAAATGTCATTTTTTTTATTCTGATTACATGTAATGACCTTACTTAGGTTCATTTAAATTTTTTTTTTTTTTTTTTTTGAGACGGAGTCTCGCTCTGTCTCTCAGGGTGGAGTGCAGTGGCACGATCTTGGCTCACTGCAAGCTCCGCCTCTCGGGTTCACACCATTCTCCTGCCTCAGCCTCCCCAGTAGCTGGGACTACAGGTGCGTGCCAACACGCCCTGCTAATTTTTTGTATTTTTGGTAGAGAAGGGGTCTCACTGTGTTAGCCAGGATGGTCTCGATCTCCTGACCTCATGATCCGCTGCCTCGGCCTCCCAAAGTGCTGGGATTACAGGCGTGAGCCACTGCGCTCGGCTGGTTTATTTAAATATTTTATCTTTATTTTTCATTATCAATAGTTTGTGATTGCCCAACTATTGAAGAAAGCTGTAGCTTTTTCTTCTTCTTTCTTTGTAGTCCTTCTTGATGTTCACTGACTTAGATTTCTGTGTTGAAGTTTTTCATCTATTTTTGAAAAAAAAAGTCAGCTTTAAAAAAAATATTTTCTGCTTTGTTCTCTCTCTCCTCTCATCGGGACTTTAGTTACACATAAATTAGAATTCTTGACATTGTCCCACGGGTCATTTATGTTATATTTTAAATGTTTTTTTTTTTTTCTGTTCTTCAGGTTGGATGATTTCCATTGTCCTGTCTCCATTCAGTTATCCTTTCTTTTACAGTACACAATTTCCTGTTATGCTTTTTCAGTATATTTTTTGATTCTTGATACTAAATTTTTCAGTTCTAAGATTTTCAATTGGTTCTTTCTTAAGAGTTTTTATCCCTAAAATTCCCATTTGTTTTCTCATTATATCTATCTCCTTTTTTGTAAATTATTTAACATGTTTGTAACTGTTATTTCTAAATGAACTGTTTGATTATTCCAACATTTGGTCACATATGAATATATTTCTATAGACTATTTTTTCTTCTTGGTTATGGGTCATATGTGCTTATTTCTTTGAAAGACTAGCATTTTTTATTGTATCCTGAATATTTGGAATGATGTATTAAAGAAACTCTCGACTTTCTTTATTCCCAAGAAAAGTTGTGAGTTTGCATTTTACACAGAGTTAAATTATTAGGAAATTACCTTGATCACATGCAGGCTTTAATTTACACTTTGTTTGGAAATGTGTATTTTGATTTTGTTCTCAGTCCTAGTTCATAATCTTTAGCCCTGTAATGTAATCTTTGCTTCTAAAGTGTATCGCTTCTGAAGTCTTAATGGAATTTTTAATGAAAATTATTTCAAGCACCTCTACTTTCACCGGGCTTCAACTCTGAACTCTTACTGGCACCATATAGCTAGTTAAATTTCAGAGAACTTAAAGCTTTTCAGATGTAGCCTATAGCTACACTGTGGCTTGCCTTTTGATCTTTAATTAAGATGATTTATTACCTTAATATTGTCAAATTTATCAATCCTTTATGTTTAGTTATTTTTGTGTTATTTTCATATACATATTCATCTATATATGTATATACGTATGTCAGTACATATGTGTATATAAATTGAAAATATTACTCTAGCTCAAAACCTAAAGATATTTTATCTTTTTGTCTTCTAGAATTTTGTTGTTTGCCTTTCTCATTTACATATACAATCCATTTATGATTGAGTTTTGTCCACAGTTTGAGTATTGGAGGTCAACTTTCATATGTTCATATGTTTATCTCATTAAATAATAAATCAAATATTTAAAATATTTTCTCAGATTTGTTGATCCTTTGAATTTTTTTTAATTTTTCTATATCCTTCAGTACAGCTCTGATTTTAGTTATTTCTTGTCTTTGCTATTTTTTGGGAATTGTTTGCTTTTTGTTCTCTAGCTGTTTTAATTGTTATTTTAGGTAGTTAAATTGACATCTTTCTAACTTTTTGATGTGGGCATTTAGTTTTATAAATTTCCCTCTTAACACTCTCTTAGCTGTGTCCCAGATATTTTGGTACATCATATTTTTGTTCTTATTAGTTTTGAAAAACTTCTTGATTTCTGCCTTAATTTCATTATTTACCCAAAAGTCATTTAGGAGCAGCTTATTCAATTTTCATGTAATTGTATGGTTTTGAGTAGATTTTTTACTCTTGATTTCTAATTTGATTGTGTTATGGTCTGAGACACTGTTTTTTATAGTTTCAGTTCTTTTGCATTTGCTGAGGAGTGCTTCATTTTAGATTTTGTGATTGATGTTAGGGTAAGTGCCAAGTGACAATGAGAAGAATATATATTCTGCTGTGTTTGAGTGGAGAGTTCTGTATATATCTGTCCGTTCTATTTGATCCAGGGCTCAGTTCAGGTCCTGAATATATTTGGTAATTTTCTGTCTCAATGATCTCTCTAATATTGTCAGTTCTGAGTTAACATCTCCCACTATTGTTGTGTGGGAGTCTAAGTCTCTTTGAGGGTATTTAAGAATTTGCTTTATGAATCTGGGCACTCCTGTGTTGGTTGCATATATATTTAGAATAGTTAGATCTTCTCGCTGAATTGACTGCTTTACCATTATGTAATGCTCTTCTTTGTCTTGTTTTTGTCTTTGTTGTTTTAAATTCTGTTTTCTCAGAAACCAGAATTGCAACCCCTGCTTTTTGCTGTTTTCTATTTGCTTGCCAGATTTTTCTCCATCCTTTTATTTTGAGCCTATATGTGTCACTGCATGTGAGGTGGATCTGTTGAATACAGCATACAAATGGGTCTCAGTTCTTTATTTAGCTTCCACTCTGTGTCTTTTAATTGGGACATTTAGCCCATTTATATTTAAGGTTAGTATTGACATGTGTCAATGAATCCAGGAGCTGCTTTTTTGAAAAAGTTAATAAAATAGATAGATCACTAGCTAGAGTAATAAAGAAGAAAAGAGAGAAGATACAAATACACAAAATCAGAAACAACAAGGGGGATATTGCCACTGATAAAACAGAAATACAAACAACCATCAGAGAATATTATGAACACCTCTATGCACATAAACTAGATAATCTAGAAGAAACGAATAAATTTCTGGACACATAACCCTCCCAAGACTGAACCAAAAAGAAATTGATTCCCTGAACAAACCTATAATGAGTTCTGAAATTGAGGCAGTGATAAATAGCCTAGTAACCAAAAAGAGCCCAGGACCAGATGAATTCACAGCTTAATTCTACCAGCTGTAGAGAGAAAAGCTGGCACCATTCCTACTAAAAGTAGTCCAAATAACTCCTCCCTAACTCATTCTATGAGGCCAGCATCATTCTGATACCAAAACCTGGCACAAATACAGCAACAACAAAAAAACTTCGGGCCATTAACATTGATGAACATCAATGCAAAAATCCTCAACAAAATATTGGCAAACCAAATTCAGCAGCACATCAAAAAGATAATCCACCACATTCAAGTAGGCTTTATCCCTGGGATGCAAGGTTGGGTCAACATATTCAAATCAATAAGTGTGATTCATCACATAAACAGAACTAAAGACAAAACCACATGATTATCTCAATAAATGCAGAAAAGTATTCTGTTAAAATTCAGCATTCATTCAGGTTAAAAACTCTCAATAAACTAGGTATTACAGGAACATACCTCAAAGTAATAAGAGTCATATATGACAAAACCACAGCTAACATCATACTGAATGGGCAAAAGCTGGAAGCATTTCTCTTGAAAACTGGCACTAGACAAGAATGCCTTCTCTCACCACTCCTATTTAACATAGTATTGGGAGTTCTAGCCAGGGCAGTTAAGCAAGAGAAAGACATAAAGAACATTTAAATGGAAAGAGAGAAAGTTAAACTATTCCTGTTTGTAGATGCCATGATCCAATATCTAGAAAACCCCATAGTCTCAGCCCAAAAGCTTCTTAAGCTGATAAGCAGCTTCACCAAGGACACCAATTTAACAACTATATACACAAAAAGGAAACCTTCACAAGAACCAAAAATCAGGTCAGCACTCATAGCACATGGTTTTAAATTTGTATCACTGAATCGGGCACTGAAGAGGTAGAAAAAACAGTCTTGAATCTAAGACACCACCCCTCCCAATCCCCCTGCAGCAGCAGCATGGTGTGGAGAGCCTTCCATGTGCTTGGAAGAGGGAGAGCTAGAAACTGTGAGGTATTAAACTCAGGGATTTCCTGTTATAGCACGGAAAAAAAAAGACAAAAGAGCAGGGAGCATTTAAACCAGCCCTAGCCTGAGGTGAATCACTGCAGTTGTCAGAACTTAAGTTCCCGGAAACATTGCAAATGCAGACTCCAGTTCTCAGGGGCTCTAGATACATGTAAAAGGCAGTCTTGGCAACAATAACTTCAACTCCTAGGTGGATTCTGGTGCTGAACTGGAACCAGACTGGGGGGGGGGGGGACGTGACCTACAGCGACACCAGCACAGGTTGCAAAGGGAGTGTTGGCATCACCTCTTCTCTGAACCCAGGCTGCACAGCTCACAGCTCCAAAAGAGACCCCTTCCTTTTGCCTGAGGTGTGGGGAGGGAGGATTGGAAAGGGCTTTGTCTAGCATTTTAAATACCAGCTCAGCCACAGTAGGATAGGGCACCAGTCAGAGTGGTGAGGGCCCATATCCAGGATCCCCGAGTACCTTTCTAGTCATTCCCTGGACCAGAAGGAAACCCGCTGCCTTGAAGGGAAAAATAAAGTCCTGGCAAGATTAATTACTTGCTAACTGAAGAGCCCTTGGGATTTGAACAACTAGCAACAATACCCAGGTACAAAGTTGAGGGCCTTGGGATATACTCTGAGACTTGCTGGCTTCAAGTAACAGCTTAGCCCCAGGTGGGTGCAGCACCAAGCAGACCCTTGGGGTCCCAAGTTCTAGAATTTGGCTTTTAGATGACATTTCTGGTCCCGTCCTGGGCCAGTGGGGGAGTGCACTGCACTGAAGGGTGAGTCCCCAGCCAGGTAGTCTTCACCACAAGTTAACTGAAAATGCCTTAGGCCTTAAGGGAACAAGAGTAATAGTCTGGAAGTATTGACTATGAGCCTGTTGTGGTATTGGTCACAGGGTGAGGCTCTTCTGCCACTGAAAAGGGGAGGGAAGAGTGGGCAAGACTTGATCTTGTGGTTTGAGTGCCAGCTCAGCTGCAGTACAATAGAACATCAGGTAGACTACTATGCTTTTTGACTCCAGGCTCTGGCTCTCAGTTGGCAACTGTGGACGCACCGAGGGCCTAGGGGACCCTGCCATCCTGTAGTGAAGGACACAGGCTTGGTTGTCTTTGACATTTGCTGATTATAGAGCCCCAGAGCTTTGAGCAAACATAGTCAGTAGCTACAGAATGATTACAGCAGGCCCTGGATGAGACCCAGTGATATGCTGTATTCAGGTCTGACCCAGCACATTTTTAAATTTTTTCAAAGAAACAACTTTTGGCTATCACTATTTCAACCTTTGGTTGATGATCTTCTATTTTATATTTGTTTTCTATTTCTACTTTTATTGTAACCTATTATTTCATTATGATTTCCTTTGGTTTAATTTGTTGCTATTTTTAATTTTTGTGATAATATCTGAGTTGTTGTCAGCCTTTAAAATCTCTAAAATATAACTGAAAACTATATAGTTCACTTTAAGCATGGATTTAGATAGATCCTGCATGTTTTATTCTGTATATGTTCATTTGCATTTAGTCTAAAAGATTTTCTAATACCTACTGTGATTTCTTCTTTGATTAAAGAGTTATTTTGAAATGTGGTTTCCTTTTTTGACACAGGGGTTATTTTGAAATGAATTTCATAACTTTTACACCTATAAGAATTTCTGGATCTTGCTATTTGATTTCCAGCTTAATTTCACAATAGACAATATGTTCTGTTGAAATTTGAAATTTGTTGATGCCCCAATGAATGTTAAATTTTGAAAAATATTTCAAGAATTTTTGAAAAGAAAACATATTCCGTAGTTGAGTAGTGTCCTACATATGACATTAATGTAGTTTCTTAATAATGTTCAAAACTTCCATATCCAATCTAATTTTAAAAATAATTTGACTTTAAAATATAATTAGGTTATGATCTTCTACTCAAATTGTAGATTTTTCTATTTCTGATTTAGGTTCTGTGAACATTTTTTAATAGGGTCATGTGTTGCATACAAATATAGAATTGTTGTACCTTTCTTGTGAGTGATCTTGTTTGCAAAGTGGCTCCACCAGTTTGCGTTGCCATCAGCACTGTATGAAAGTTCTATTCACTGAACACACTTGTCAACATTTATTATTGTTGGTCTTCTCGATTTTAGCCATTCTAGGGTATGATTGTTGAAAGTGGATTTTAATTTTAATTTATGTAGTGACTAATGATATTGATCATATATTATAAGTTTATTACCTGTTTATACTGAAAAAAATAACAAAGGAAAAGAAATGAAGATTCCTCAAAGTATAGTTCCTTTTTCTGTTAGCCTTTCCTAACTCATCAGTAATCTGAAAGTAGAGTGTTGGAATAACAGGGACGTATCAATCAGTATAAAAGATCTCTTATTTTATGCAATATTTCTACTGTTCTGGTAAGAAAAATCTATATGTGTGTGTATATATACATACACTAGCTACAAAATATCAGTGATTCCACATGTAGTATAAACATTTTTATGTTTGCAGTTAAAACTGGCATTGGAAAATATACAGATTAATGATAAAAATCATTATTATAATTTAAAATTTTAATTTTTATAATTAGAAGCACAATTGTTCCTATTATATTTCACAAGTAATAAAATGTCTTTAAAGGAACTTTATATATTTATACCTTTAATGTCCTATTTCATTTACTTTTTGATAAAGGATCTCACATTTCTATTTTCCACTTGAACTCACAATTATGTAACTGGCTTTGCATAGATGTATGTCCTTTATCAGATATGCTTCACGCATATTTTCTCCCAGTCTGTGTCTTATCTCTTAAGTTTTTAACCATGTAGAACAAAAATTAAAGTTTTTAATGAAAACCAGTTTATCATGTTTTTGTCTTTTTTGTTGTTTATGTTTTAGTATCCTGTCTACTAAATATTTGCCTAACCCAAAGTCACAAGAATATTCTCTTTAATTTTATTTGAGAATATGGCACAATATGGCCATATAGAATGCTCCAGTGATTGTCCTCACCCTACAAAGACACCAAATTGAACAAATATCCACACAAGTAAGCATCTTTATAAGGACCAAAAATCAGATGAGTGATCACAATACCTGGTTTTAACATCATATCAAGAAAAGAAACACAGAAGAGGATAAAAAGACAATCTTGAATTGCGTACATCACACGTTCTTCATCTCCCTATAGTGCCATGTGGTGTGGTGAGAGAGAATCTGTGTGCTTGGGGGAGGGAAAGCAAAGTGATTGTGGGACTTTTGCATTGGAGCTCAGTGCAGCCCTGTCAGAGCAGAAAGCAACACAGAGCAGAATTCAGCCATCACTCATCGATGGAGCATTTAGATGAACCAGAGGGGAATTATCCATCCCAACAGTGGGAATCTGAGTTCTGGCTAGTCCCATCACCATGGGCTAAAGAGCTGTGGGGTTCTAAATAAACGTGAAAGGAAGTCTAGACCACAAGGACTGAAACTCCTGTGAAAGTTCTGGTGCTGTGTTGGGCTCAGAGCCAGGGTAATTGGGGTGCATGGAACCCAGTGAGATACTGGCTAGGAGAGCCAAGGGTGTACTTGCATTACTCAAGCCCCAACTTCAGGCAGGTCAGCTTGAAACTCCAGAGAGACACCTGCTTGAGAAAAGGGCGGGCAGGGGGTCACGGGGGAATAGAAAAGGCTTTCTTTGAAATTGGGAACCAAGTCACAGTAAAATTTTTTTAAAAAATAAAGCTAATTCCTAAAGTCTATGATTCCAGGCTCCAGATCTTGGACAGCATTTCTAGAAAGGACCTATGCCTGAAAGAAACTTACTGTCCTGAAAGGAAAGACATAATCCTAACAGGATTCATCTCCTGGTGATTAAAGAGCCCTTAGGCCTTGAATAAACATCAGTGGTAGCCAGTTAGTAGTTGCTACAGCCTTGGGCAAGACCTAGTACTTGCTGGCTTTGGTGTGACTCAGTGCATTCTCAGCTGTGGTGACCATGAGGAGATACTTCTTTTGCTTGAGAAAAAAAAAATAAAAAAGAGCAAAGTGTAAAAAAGACCTTGTCTTGCAACTTGGCAACTTAGGCACAGTAAAATGCAGCATGAAGCTGATTTCTAAAGCCCTTAATTTCAGGCCCTAGCTCCTGTGCAGCATTTTAGGACCCACTCTGGGCCTGAAGAGAATCTACTTTCCTAAAGGAAAAGACACAGTTCTGACAAGATCCACCATCTATTGCCTAAAGAGCCACTAAGCCTCAAATAAACATCAGTGTTAGTCAACGCAGGCTGTGAACAAGGCCCAGTATTGTGCTGGCTTAAAGAGTGACCAAGCACCTACCCAGTGGTAGTGGTGACAGGAGTGTTTACATCACCCCACACCCAACTCCAGGCAGCTCAGCATGGAGAGAGATGGTCCATATGTTTGCATAAGAGTAAGAAAAGACAACAGGAGTCTACCTGGTAATAAGAATACTTCTCTGAGCTCTTAAACAAGATAATAAGACAATTCCTCTATGAGTCTTCAAGAGTCACTGTGATACCAGGCTTGGAGTGCTCCATAATGCAAATATGGCTAAAGTGACCAAAGACTTAGATCATAGCACCCTTAGAATACTTGTAAAGCTTTCTCAAGCATCATAAGTACAAAGAAGAGCAGACTGCAAAAATGAGAATAAATATCTGATTCTTCAATGCTCAGACATCAACAAACACTGACAAACATCAAGTCTATCCAATGAATTTAATAAAAGAATTGAAATAATTTCTAAAAATTAAATAGAAATTCCAGAGCTGAAAAATTAAATTGACAAACTGAAGAATGCATCAAAGTCTCTTAACATCAGAACTGATTAAACAGAAGAAAGATTTATTGAGCTTGCAGACAGGCTATTTGAAGATACAGTCAGAGGAGACAAAAGAAAAAGAATAAAAAAGAATGAAGCACACCTACAAGAGCTAGAAAATAGCTCCTTTGACTCCATGTCTCACATCCAGGTCACACTGATGCGAGAGGTAGGTTCCCGTGGTCTTGGGCAGCTCTGCCCCTGTGGCTTTGCAGGGTATAGCCCCTCTCCTGGGTGCTTTCATGGGCTGGCATTGAGTGTCTATGGATTTTCCAGGCTCACCGTGCAAGCTGTTGGTGGAGCTACCATTCTGGGGTCTGGCGGGCAGTGGCCTTCTTCTCACAGCTCCACTAGTCGGTGCCCTAGAAGGGACTCTGTGCAGGGGCTCTGACCCCACATTTCCCTTCTGCACTGCCTTAGCAGAGGTTATCCCTGCAGCAAACTTTTGCCTGAGCACCCAGACATTTCCCTACATCTTCTGAAATCTAGGTGGAGGTACCCAAACCTCAATTCTTGACTTCTGTGTACCTGCAGGCTCAAAACCATGTGGAAGCTGCCAAGGCTTGGGGCTTTCACCCTCTGAAGCCACAGCCCGAGCTTTACATTGACCCCTTTCAGCCATGGCTGGAGTGGCTGGGACACAGGGCACCAAGTCCCTAGGCTGCACACAGCACTGGGACCCTGCAACTGCCCCATGAAACAATTTTTTGCTCCTAGGCCTCTGAGCCTTTGATGGGAGGGACTGCCATGAAGGTATCTGACATGGCCTAGAGACCTTTCCCCTATTGTCTTGGGGATTAACATTAGGCTCCCTGCTGCTTATGTAAATTCTGCAGCTTTGCCTTGAATTTCTCCCCAGAAAATGTTTTTTTCTTTTTTATTGCATAGTCAATTTTTCCAAACTTTTATGCTCTGCTTCCCTTATAAAACTGAATGCCTTTAACAGTACCCAAGTCAACTCTTGAATGCTTTGCTGCTTAGAAATTTCTTCCTCCAGATACTCTAAGTTATCTTTTGCAAGTTCAAAGTTCCACAGATCTCTAGGGCAGGGGCAAAATGCCACCAGTATCTTTGCTAAAACATAACAAAAGTCACCTTTACTCCAGTTCCCAACAAGTTCCTCATCTCCACCTTAGACCACATCAGCGTGGACCTTATTGTCCATATCACTATCAGCATTTTGGACAAAGCTATTCAATAAGTCTCTAGGAAGTTCCAAACTTTCCCACATTTTCCTGTCTTCTTCTGAGCCCTCCAAACTGTTCCACCCTCTGCCTGTTACCCAGTTCCAAAGTTGCTTCCACATTTTGAGGTATCTTTTCAGCAGTGCCCCACTCTACTGGTACCAATTTACTGTATTGGTCTGTTTTCACACTGCTGATAAAGACATACCTGAAACTGGTAACAAAAAGAGGTTTAATTGAACTTACAGTTCCACATGGCTGGGGAGGCCTCAGAATCATGGCGGGAGGTGAAAGGCATTTCTTACGTTGGCGACAAGAAAAAATCACAAAGATGCAAAAGTGGAAACCTCTGATAAGCCCATCAGATTTCATGAGACTTAATCACTGTCACAAGCATAGCACGGAAAAGACTGGCCCCCATGATTCAATTACCTCCGCCTGAGTCCCTCCCTCAACATGTGGGAATTCTGGGAGATACAATTCAAGTTGAGATTTGGATGAGGACACAACCAAGCCATATCAGGTAATAAGAGGAAAGTTTATACCTATAAGCACCTACATAAAAAGTGGAAAAACTTCAAATAAATCATCTAATAATGCATTTTAAAGAACTAGAAAAGCAAGAGCAAACCAAAAATTCATAGAATAGAAATAATAAAGGTCAGAGCATAAGTACATTAAATTGAAAGCAAAATAAAACATAATACAAAAGATCGAGCAAACAAATTTGGGTTTTGAAAAGATTTAAAAAATTACATTTCTTTAGCCATGCTAACTAAGGAAATAAAAAAGAAGACCCAAATAAATAAAATCAGAGAGAAAAAAAAAAAGAGAGAGAACTGAAGTGGCCAACATGGCTGCTGACTAGTGTGTGTGTGTCTCTCACAGAGAGAAACAGGAGAGTTGAGTAAATACAGCACCTTCAACTTAAACAGCCAAGTACTCACATTGGGAATAATCAAGGAAGCAACTTAACCCGTGGTGGATGGAAAAAAGCAAGGCAGGAAGATGGTTCATCCAGGAACAACAAAGAACACTTAAAACCCACTGGCTTGGAACTTCAGTTAGCCACTGGTAGCAGCATTACAACTCCCTGAGATGGAGCTCCTAGCAGGAGGGGCAGACCATCATTTTTGCTGTTTGGGCAAATTAGCCATTCCAACCTTTGAATTTTGGAGAGTCCAAGCTGACCAGGGGTGGAAGGGATCCCCCAGCAGTGCACAGCTGCTCTATGAAAATGTGGCCAGACTGATTTTTAAAGCAGGTCATTAATCCCATTTCTTCTCACTGGACAGGACCTCTCAACTGGGGCCTCCAGCCACCCTCACCTGTGTTCTCTGGCTGACAGAGATTTCAAAACTCCTAGGACAGAGTTCCCAGAGTGAGGGGTGGGCTGCCATCTTTGCTGTTTGGATGACTTAGCCATTCCAGCCTTCAGGCTTTGGAGGGTCCAAGGCAACTGGGGCAGGAGTGGTTCCCCAGTCCAGCACAGCTGCTCTGCGAAAACATGGCCAGACTGCTTTTTAAAGCAAGTCCCTGAACCTGTTCCTCTCCACTGGGCAGAACTTCCCAACCAGGGTCTCCAGCCACCCCTGCTAGTATTCTCTAGCTGACAGTTTTGAAACTTCCCTGGGATGGAGCACCCACAAGGAGGGGTGGGCCACTATTTTTGCCATTGGGGTAACAGCCATTCCAGCCTTTAGGCTTTGGAGAGTCCAAGCTGACCAGGGATGAAAGCAATACCCTAGCACATCACAGCTACCCTATGAAAACGTGACAAAACTTCTTTTTACATCAGGTTCACGATCCTATTTCATATCACTGGATAATTTTATTTTGTCCTGGCATCAGAATATTTATTAATTTTTAAATTTTAAAATGCTGTTTATTAACAATTATTTAGCTTGACTAACTCAAAATACACTACAAATGTCCTCTTTCATGAAAGTTAATTTTCATGAAAGTTGAAGGTTTATTTGAAGATATTTACATCACTCTTTGGTGTGTAATATTTAGACAAGTATTGAGAAGAAGACACTCAAAAGCAAAAAGTTTAGTTTCACTTCCCTGATAGCTGATGATAGAGTTTATCCAAGAGATGTGCTTTTTCCTTTCCTAATAGAGATACTACATAATGTAACAATCAAAATTATCATACTGTTATTTTATGTGGAAAAAAACATTTACCAGGCAGAGTGATATTTTCCAAAGTTTCTTAAATAATTATTGTGCTTAAATGTTCATTTTAATTAATGTCACATTTTCAGGGACTAAACTAAAAATTTTCATCACTATTTCTCTTTTTAGAAAATTTTACATGACAATATTGTTGAATATTTTAAGTTATTAAAATATATTATCTCATATCTTAATCCCCTTACACATTCTTGTATTTTCTTCTACTGTTTGATTTTTTTCTCTTTGAATAATTATATCGCTCTAGTTCTTGGTGTACAGCCACCATTTCCTTGTCTTCCAGATAATGATTATTATTGTTAATGATTATTTTCAGTTCTCTTTGCTTATCTAGACATACAGAAGACTATATTTCCCACCCTTGCAAGTTGAATGGGGCCATGTGACTAATTCTGGTTAATTGACTGTAATTGGTGGTGATAAATATCACTTTGGGGTTGAAATACTCATGAGTCAGTGTGTCATGCTCTCTTTAACCTGACAAAATGGACCCCACACCATCATGCTGAAGTGAATATGTCACGAAATAGAAGTATTTTGAAATATTTAGCCACTCCATGCCCTGAAGAGTCACCTGGAGCTACAAGAGACTTTTTATCAGCAAGAAAAAAAACTTGTTTATTGTTAAGAAACTAAGATTGTGGCATTTGGCTACAGCAGAACCCAGAATATTCTTACTGCTATACAACTTAAATAATTAAGGCATAGGTAGGAGGTGGAATGGAAGTGGGGAGGGTTTTTTGACATGTCATTGTGCTTCACTCTTTATAATTAATATTTTGTTGAATCCTGTCAATATTTTTTATAATGTGGCTTTCCTTTTCCATCTTTATATTCAGTTCCAAACCCTCTAAATTTTGTCTCAAATTATGTGCAGAAGTACAAATGCATTATGTGAGGAGACTAGGGTGACACATACTGTTGTAGAGATGGAAATAGAACAAAGCTCTCAAACTCAGATTGTTTTCTGCTCTAAATACAGTTCTGCTGTCACCTCAGAAGCTGAAATTGTATGCTTTATATCTCTTAGGAGTCATAAATATAAAAATGATTATACTATACATCATATGTAATTATGCATGCTACAAAACCTTCATTCTAGGAATTTCACTAATTTGTAAATTAGTGCTTTGGAAAATCAAAAAATATTAACAGTTTGGTTGTTCATCTTGAGCCATTGACAGGGTCATCTGAGAAATATTGTAACTATCCACATTTTAATATAAAAACAGAAAAGATAGAAGGATAATGTCAGCAAGAAAACTGAATGGGAAATCTTAGCCCTTGTATCCCACCCCCAACAAAAACACAGAATTGTGCCAACATATCTTTATGAGAACTCCAGAATTCAGTTAAATTGTAATACCTCAGATGAGCATAAAACTGAGAAAAACAGCTTTAATATGGGTGAGAGGATTAGCTTCATTTTAACTGAGTCACCCATCTCCCAAGCTGGCACAGACCAGCACCTAAAGAAATCCACTTATCCTGTGATTTCTTCCTTAGGGGACAGAGTGAGTGTAACATGCACGAGACATTCACAGCCTTTTGGGGTGCTGCCTACTTCTGTCTCACCTCACTGAGAGGAATGAGGCAACTAACAGCATACCTGCAGGGGTAGCTAAAAACAAAGGAAAGGGTTGGGGTCTCCCAGCAACTTGCAGGGCATTACAGAATTGGGAGGAAGCGCATAACCCTGAGACTTCTCCTTCAAGAAAAAGGGAGGGAAGTGGAAATTGCACCCCACCTCAGGCATTCCAGGGCACTCCTCAAGGTAAAGGGGTGGATAACTCCCTGCAGTTGTCACAACTCTGCAGGATTGATGAGAAGCACACAATTTTGAGACTTCTTTACAAATAAGGGAGAGAAATGAAGGTTGACCCAACATCCTGGAATTTCAGTGCATTGTCCTAGAGAAAAAGGGTGAGAGGTTTATAGCGGCCTGCATGGTTCTATGAGACTGGGAGAAGGCACACACACTTGAATTTTTTTTTTTTTTCTACCAGGAGGGATGAAGAGGAGTGGAATGCATCCATCCACAGAAAATGTTTGATGGGCTCCTTGAATCTCTAGCTGGTTTGATTAGGAAAGATCTTTTCATGCAAAAGCCAGCCTGAAATGACTGAAAGAGGAGGCCAGTTCTTTAAATATGCAAACACTAATGCAAAGCTACAAGAAGCACGAAGAATCAGGAAAATATAATAGTACCAAAGGAGCGAAAACAAAATCTCTAGTAACAAATCCTAAAGAAATAATGATTTATGAATCACTTGACAAATAATTCAAAATAGTCATTTTAAAGAAGCTCAGTGAACTACAAGGAAAAACAGACAAAGAAATTGACAAAACAATATATGAACAAAATTAGAATATCACTAAAAATATAGAAATCTTAAAAAAAGATCTAAACAAAAGTTCTAGGGCTGAAAATTGTAACCGATTTTTTTAAATTTATTACAATGCTTCAACAGAAAACTCAATCAAGCTTAGAAAGAATGAGCAAATCAAAGATCGGCCATTTAAAATTATCCAGTCAGAGGAGTAAATAAAAAAAGAAATAAAGAGAATGAAGAAAGCTCATGGGACTGATGGGATTTCATCATGTGAACCAATATACACACCATGAAATCAAAAAAGAAGAGAGAGAGAATGAACCAGAAAGCTTGAGCAAGAGCCTGCCATGTAATAAATTAAATGGAGAAGACATAGTTTCTTAACACCTTATATATTTCTTAATGTCTCTCCAAATATGTTTGCATAAACATGTTTATTTTATTTTATTTACACAAATCCCTTTTGCTTCTACTTCTTTTAATTATTATTAGAATGTTTTTTTATTAAAAACTATTATATATCTTATTTTATGAGTAAGCGCTCCAAGCAAGGAATATAGAAAATAAATGTTAGCTTTGGGTTTTATACATCAATATTAATAATCTCTCATTTGATATTTAAAAAACAACTTACTTATTATTTCCAAAACATTTATTAGACACTTGCACAAAGTTATTCAAAGATTGTCTGTGAGCTCTAGACACTTGTAATTTTAAATATGCAAAATGAATACATGCATTTCTTTGCGACCTTGCATACACACTAAACAGATATGTGATGCTGTTTCTTCTTTATCCTCAAACTTTGCCGCACTCTTATGATATTTATCTTACTGGCCTTTATTTTATAGTTATTTGTGTGCTTTTTCTTGTATCCTCTACTAATCTTTGATCCTTCTAGAGGTTATATTCAGTATACCTAGAATATAATAAGAATTCCATAAATAGCAAATATTAGGTATAAACACAATATTTTACCTTTGTGTAAAATATAAACCAAGACATCAGAATGGCTAGAGCTTTTTATTTATTCCTAATTGCACATAGTTTTAATTATTGACCCTGGATATGTATGATTCGCAAATAACCATTTTAAGGAAGAAAATATAACTATATATGTATATTTTTCTTAAACTATGTGAAAAAGTACAAAACCTAAATAATTTATTGGATAGTTTTATAATTCATAATTAAATGACAGTTTGTAAATTCAATACATCAGAGTTTATCAGGACATCATTCTGGTCCACATACTGAAACCAATTATCCCACTATGCCCACTAGAAGAAAGAAATTTGAATGTCTTTATATTGTTTTTAAAACCCTTTCTGTCCATACTCATGTTTCTTTCTTTGGAGAAAGGGTTTACAGTTCCATAAAATTCTCAAAGGATCTATGAGTCTCTAATACTCTAGTTGTAAAGCTAGAAATATGGTAGTCAGTCTTGACCTCTTTCTCACCTTTACTTCTCACATTTCTATTCATCTAGTCTTATCATCACCTCATCAACATATCATTTAGAACTAACTCTTTCTGACCTCATTGTCATACCTCAGATTCTCATCATATCTCTTAACTCATCTCTCTGCCTTCCAGTCTTATACCCCTCCAACTCATTTTCCTCATTCCTTCTGGAATGATATATATAAAAACCAATTTTGATCAGATGGTTTAACTTCTTAAAATTCTTCATTGATAATACTTATGTAAGATAAAATTCAAATATTTCAGTATTGTGTGATGGGAACCACACTAGATAGGGAACGAGCTTTTTCAAGTTCCATTCTGTAAAGTGGTCTGTTTCTCTGTTCTGTCTATTGTATCGAACAAGACCATTGCCCAAAAAATTAGCTTATCTCTTTAGATCAGGTATCTCTTCTTAGAGATCTCTTAAGGATTCTCTTAGCTCCAAACATTATCAAGATAATAAATTATAATACGGTAGAAATGAACTGATATCAAACATATATAGTTTAGTTGATTGTTTTAGATATGTGGACATACACATATGTGGAAATCTCTCTGTCTCTCTCTCACATATACACCCGCAAACACATACATTTTAGGCACAGTGAATTTGAACTAGTAATGTATCTATAGTCAAAGCTACTTTTTGAGTAGTGGAGTTATGCTGAGTACAGTACGAAAACTTTCACTTGGATTCATTTTGGCTTGAGTTCCTAGTATGTATTTATATCTGAGTTCTATGGGATACAGTTTACCTGTATGAAAACTCTGAAAGAGCTGTTTCACTAAACTCTTAACAACTGGGGCCACAAGCTGCATTCTTAGACTCTTCAGTGATTTTTACAAAACAAAGGAAGAATGCCCAGTGACTTCTTCAGACAGAAGGGACATTGAAGAAAATAAATATTTTATGGTAAATCTTAAGGACCTGTTAAACATGTGAGATGGAAACCCACTCCTGTATTTCGAATGAAATAATCAGTAAAATCTACACTGATCAAAAGGCTTTGGTGTCAACGCTTTCTTAGGGAACACTCAAAGAGATATTGAAATCTATATCTAGGTTCAAATAGTAGGAATGGAGTTTTGGGGTTACAAATGCACTAATTCAGAATTGGCAATGTGCTGAGATAGTGTTATGCCATAAAAGGGGGGACAAATTGTTGTAACTGTCTGACATGAGGCTCAGAAGGGCAGAATTTTTACAATAGGGTAGAAAAATAATGCTCTCTAAGCATCACTGGAAGGAAAAGTCAATGATGAGTCTTAGCACCATGAGGTGTGGGAATATGAGTAGCTTTGACCTAACAGAGATTCAGGAAAAAATGAGGATCTCAGGGGAGAACTAAATTACATTTACAGAAAAAAGTGATAGGGACTCTAAAATTAGAGGCATTTTTAAATCTTGAAACAGTGAAAACTTTAGGTGAGATGGGAAGCACTAGAAAGTTGGGGCTAGGGAAAGAAAATATTGCCATAGAAATGAGAATGCCAAGAGAAGAGATAACAGAAGCTTTTTAATTCTTGTATCATGATCATGAACAACAGAGAAATGAAGGCTGATAGGTGTAGATAGTTGCAAAGTTTCTAAAAGAATGAAACATTTATCCCTTTCGCCCACCTCTCCCTCAACAGAATTAGTTGCTGTCCTATTCTTACAGAACTATAAATTATAACAATTTCTAAACTGAATGGAAAATTATTTATTACTAATTTGTTTCTCCACTGTATTGTGGTCTCTTCCAGAATATTAACGATTTATTTACCTTATTACTTGGCCCCTTACTTAGAGTATAAACACTTTATGAAGGAAGAGACCAAGTATCCCTTATTTACTATTCTATACTGAATGCCCAAGATAATGCTTGGCATATAATTCACATTCAATAAATATTTGCTGAATGAATGAATAAAACAGTAAATAAATGAACATTTGTAACTTAAGTGTCTATAAAAGCAACTGGCACATAGTAGAATCTCAATAAGTATACAGCCAATGGCTAAATAGATGAACGGATTCAATAGATTTAGAGTTTTTCGGGTCCCTCTAGAATTCAACAAATGGAAGTAAGGGGAAGGATAAAATTGAAAGAGGGACATTGTTAGAGCATTTCAAATCTCTACTGTTTAGAAATTGTTAGAGTGAGGCACGTAATTTATTTTAGTAATGTTATGGATGCACCCAATCTAATGGATTCCCATTCTTTGGAGTTATAAGAAGGAGAAGCTGAAAGGTGATTTTTTTTTGAAACAGCTAAAGATTGCTTAATGTGGTAATGCAAACTATTAGATATTTTTGCAGAAATATTAGTAGGAAGAGGTTAATGATTGGTGAACTTTCTCAAAAAAATATTATTCCTCCGACACGGGCAGATCACGAGGTCAGGAGATCGAGACCATCCTGGCTAACACTGTGAAACCCCGTCTCTACTAAAAAAAAAATACAAAAAGTAAGCCGGGAGTGGTGGCGGGCACCTGTAGTCCCAGCTACGCGGGAGGCTGAGGCAGGAGAATGGCATGAACCCGGGAAGGCAGAGCTTGCAGTGAGCAGAGATGCGCCACTGCACTCCAGCCTGGGAGACAGAGCGAGACTCCATCTCAAAAAAAAAAAAAAAAAATTCTTCTTGCTCCATTAATAATTATGAACACCATGGTAACCTAGGGAGTTCTCTAAGAAGAAATTCAATTCCTTAATCAGAATTAAAAATTCCTGTAACTCATGACAGAAATTTTACATAAAAAGAATATCAATCAAACTAGCTTTTATTATAGTAAATTTAATCCTAGAGACAAATAAATTGAATAAATTTTGGTAATTTTGAGGCAGTTATCATGCTTTATAAAGATTTTCCCATATTATTATATAAAACATTTTGGCTAGAATGTAAATTCTTATACATATCACCTGTAGCTTATTCTTAGCATATTGTCAAATTCCAATAAGTATGCATTAACTGACATCATTTTTTAAATACGTTTTCATTCACAGCATACATTTTTTGTACTTTCTATTCATAGCATAGATTTATTATGTAAAGTGTATTAACTTTAACAATTAAGCTGTATTTTATGTATATATGCATACATGTATATATAGACATATATGTGTGTGTGCGTATATATACACACGTATATATACGCACACACACATATACCCATGAAACCACTCCTAGATCAAATTATAAAATATTCTCAGAACCCCAAACCTCAAACCCTAAGAAGTTTTCTCATGCCCTTCAGAGTCAATATCCTACTAGAGATAAACACTGTTTTGAATTTTATCGAATCAAATTGTTTTGCTTATTCTTAATATTTATATAAATAATATCACATGGAATGTGTTCTTTTGGCTCCTTTAGCTTATCAATATGTCTGAAACATTCACTCAGATTGATGTACATATCCATACTTTGCTCTTTTCTTTATTTTGTGTCTTATTCCATTGTATGAATTCTTTTGCATTAATAAACCACAATTAACATATTCACTCATGACTTGGCAATAGGCAATAGATGTTTAGATATAACACCAATGCATAACGTAACAAAAGAAAAACAATAGATAAATTGGACTTCATCAAAATTAAAACATTTTGTATTTCAAAGACAGTATCCAAAAGGTGAAAGGGCAACTCACAGAATATGATCAAATATTTACAAAATATGTCTTATAATAGACTTGTATCTAGAATATATAAAATATCTTACAACTCAATAAATTTAAATAATACAATTAAGACTTAATAAAGGATCTGAATAGACATTTCTGTGAAGAAAATATACAATTAGACTAAGCATATGAAAATATGCTCTATAAAAGTAGTCATCAAGGGAATGTAAATCAATTACACTGTACTCCCACTAGGATGACTACAACAAAAATGTTAGATAATAACAAGTGTTGATGCTGATGTAGAGATATTGGAACCCTCATACACTTCTGGTGAGTTTGTAAATTGGTACAATCACTTTTGGAAGTAGTTTGAAAGTTTCTGAAATGGTTAAACAGACCAAACAATTATACTCCCAAGTATAATATATATCCAAAGAAGTGTAAACATGTGTAAAAATATTATTTTCCATGCATATTCATAGCAGCATTATTGATCATAGCTAAAAGGAGTACTATGGTTCAAATGTGTCCCCCCAAATTAATGTGTTGTAAACTTCATCCCTAGTGCAACAGTGTTGGGAAGTGGGGCTTAATGGGAGATGTTTAGCAAAAATTGACAAGTTGATTTTAAATTGTAGATATAATTGTATATCTCTTTCCAGATTCTGATATAAGCTCAATACGCATACACATCAAATTGGATCGCTCAATGAAGCTCAAACTCATCATGCCTAAGGCAAAAGTCACTATTTATCTCCGCAAATCTGTTCTTTTCTTCAGTGTTCCCTCCATCCAGTTGCACAGACCAGAAAACTAGACTTTGATACCTCCTGCTGCCTTACTTTCCATACTTAATCCATCATCAAATTCAGCTGATTTTAATCCCTAAGATTTTCTTGATACCAGCCACTTTTTTCTATTTCCTCCATTGTAGTCCAAGATACCACTCTGGTTCAAGATACCTGTCATACTGTAATAGTTTACTAAATGGTCTCTCATTTTTATTCTGCACCACTCCATTCAAGTAGCTAGAATGACATTTCAAAACATAAATGAAGTGAATGTCATTTCAGAGCACAAATATAATCATATAATCCTTTGACAGACACTATTAGTTACATGAACAAAAGTCATTTTTTCTTTTTCTCTCCTTTTTTTTTGCTACATAGATATGAATATTGTTCAAACTCTTTTAAAAGATGGCATCCTTCTCTCCTGGTGAGGTGGCTCAGGCCAGCACTTTGGGAAGCCGAGGTGGGTCGATCACTTGAGGTCAGGAACTCGAGACCAGCCTGGCCAACATGGTGAAAACCCATCTCTACTAAAAATACAAAAATTAGCTGGGCATGGTGGTGGGCGACTGTAATCCTAGTTACTCAGGAGGTTGAGGCAGAAGAATTGCTTAAACCTGGGAGACAGAGGTTGCAGTGAGCCGAGATCATGCCCCTGCGCTCCAGCCTGGGCGACAGAGCAGGACTCCATCCAAAAAAAAAAAAAGATTATGTCCTTCTGAAAAAGCTTGGCCCGTTTACTCATAGAGCTGGTGATTCTTCACTGATCTAACTCAATTATTCTGATTTATTTTCTTTGCCAAGTAACTGTTTTAGGAATAGGCATGTGATATAATTCTGTGCAATAAGATATGAGAAACAACAAAAAGAATCCTCTGGAAATGTTTTGCTCAATCTTAAAAAGGATCCTGAGACAGGGATAGCCATTGCACTTCCTCTGAATATTGACATTGGCAAATGATGCCTAGAACTATGCCAGCACTTTAGGACCATAGGAGGATTCATTCTAAAAGGGCAAGCCAATATAGGAGGGATAAACTAAAAAACAGAAGGGATCTTTGTTCTTAATGACTTTGTTAAGCCAGTGAATGAACTAATCCTGGAATCCCCCTATTTCTGGAATTTTTATATGACAATGAATATCTTTATAATATTTTCTGGATTTTCCTCTACTTATGGCTAAAATTTACTAACAGTTATACAACATCAACTTGCTTAAGAACTAATCATACTGACTGGTATATATATATCCACTTGCTTAAAAACTATCCGTGGCTTCCGGATTACTCTGAAGACAACATCTATATTATTATTGTGGCCCATAAAGTCCTGCACAGTCTGGTTGCCACCGTGTTCCACAGATGAATCTAATACAATTCTTTTGCAATTTGTCAAATTCCCTGTGTTCTCCTGCCATAGTGCCTACATTAGGCTGCTAGGTTTGCTATAGCAAAATATTGCAAACCGGGTCACTTAAACCAGTGGTCCCCAACCTTTTGAAACCAGGGATAGGTTTTGTGGAAGACAATTTTTCCACGGACCTGGAGGCTGGGAGGGAGGCATTAGATCATTAGATTCTCATAAGGAGTGCACAACACAGATCTCTCGCATGCGCCGTTTACAGTAGGGTTCACACTCTTATGAGAAGCTAATGCTGCTGCTGATCTGACAGGAGGCAGAGCTCAGGAAGTGATGCTCACTCACCCACTGATCAACTCTTGCTGTGTGGCCCAGTTCTTAACAGGCCACAGACCAGTACCACCTGCGGGTCAGGGCTTGGGGATCCCTGGCTTAAACAACAGAACTGTATTCTCACAGTTCTGGAGGCTGTATGTCCAAGATCAAGTTATAGAAGGTTTGGTTTTCCCTGATATGCTTCTCCTTGGCTTGCAGATACCTGCCTTCTTGCTGTGTTTTCAGATGGTATTTCCTCATGTATGCATATGCCTCATATCTCTCCTGTGTTCTAATCTGCTCTTTATAAGGACACTAGTCATATTGAACCAGAGCACATCCTATTTTTAATTTAATTACCTTTTAAAGTCACTACCTCCAAATACATTCATATTCTGAAGTACTAGGGTTTAGAGTTTCAGCATACGAATTTTGAGGTACACACAATTTAGATGATAACAAAGCCGTTGCAAATGCTAATCCCTCTGGAGCATTATTTCCACCTCCACATACCCTGCCTCTTCCCACTCACACACACTCAATTTTCTGTTTTCTAGTACTCATGTTTTATGTCCAAAATTAAATAATTTTCTATGAGGGTCTTTCTCTAATATCCAATTTTCCAGTGCAGTTTGTATTATACATTCATTACTGTAATTATTTGCCATTATATGTGTATGCTACTCAATGATCAGTAAGATGAAAACAACAGCCATGTTCATTTCGGCTCATCAAAGTACTTGTGTTTCTCAAGGGAACATTTATACACTGTTGGTGAGAATGTAAATTAGTACAACCTCTGTGAAAAACACAGTAAGGAGGTTTCTCAAAGAAATAAAAACAGAACTTCTATTTGATCCATTAATCCCACTACTGGGTGTCTACCCTCACAAAATGAAGTAATTTTATCAAAAAGATACTGTACGCCTATGTTAATCACAGCACTACTTGCCATAACAAAGATATGGAATCAACCCAAGTGTACATCGGTGGATGTACAGATAGAGAAAATGTGGCATATATACATGATAGAATACTATTTAGTCATTAAAATATGAAATTATGTCTGTTGCTGCAACATGGGTGGAACTGGAGGCCATTATCTCTAGCAAAATAACTCAGAAACCATCAAATACCTCATGTTCTCATTTGTAAGTGGAGGCTAAATAATGAGTAAAAATGGAATAATAGACATTGGAGATCAAGAAGGGTGGAAGAGAGATGAGAAATTATTTAATGAGTAAAATGTATATTATTCAAGTGATAGTTATATGAGAAGCCCAGACTTCACCACTACTCAATATATCTTTTTAACAAAACTCCACTTGTACCCCTCACATTTATACAAATAAAAAATAGAAAGGACAAAAAAAACAACCCCAAAGTACCTTTTTTATCATAATACCTAGAATACAATACATACTCAATATGTAATTTTTAACAAATATATGCCTGGATGAATACTATATCACATAATTGGCAAATGTATTACTTTCCAGTGACAGTTTTTTATTCATATTTTTATCCTTATTATCTAGAACAGTGATTAGAATATAGTAGATTCTCAAATTAGGTTTTCTCTGAAGAAATGAATGAATGTGTAAACAAATGTCTTTCTTATTCTTTGGGTAAATATAATATAGCATGATTGGTTGACTGAAAGCATACAAACCTTTGGTACCCAAATTAAATCTCTAGATTTATTTAGGTCTTCTTCTCCCTTGTTTTCTACAGTATTTATTGCTTTTTCCACCCAGTACTGGATGCTTCTTTTTAACCTTCATATCATTTCATCTCTAGATTATGACTCATTGTCTACATAGACTCTGAATTTGACACCTTTATCTGGTACTGACTACACATCAATATTCAGTAGTTTTCAAAGACACACTTATTTTCCTACTTCTAATTTCTTGCACAACTAAGGATGGGGGCGGGCTTTACACTCATCAAGTGTAACTTCTACAGCCACATTATTCCTCAAACTCAGCCATTTCTGACCTAGGAGGAGTATTGAACAAAATGAAGATGCTTTATTACCTAAAACATATAGAAATCAACCATTTATTTACATGAATAGTACATGTTTTAGATTTTCAAAAAATTTATTGATGTGTGTGTGGAGACAGGATAGAGAGCTCTGTGGTAAATATATTTACCAGTGATGATTCTTATTTGCTTGAAATATAAAATGAACCTGTAATTCACATATGCTACCCCAAATTAACAGAAAGGTTTCAACATCCTCTTATAAATACATGTGAGGAAATAATGAAAATATAGCTCTACAAATTAATAATAATTAACAGAAATTCCTGAACACATTTTAAATATTCTGCTATACACACACATATATGCATATACATTATATCATACATATATATGATAAAGACAAATGATGGGCACTTTTAATTCAGCAAGTCAACCTTAGCCTGTTTCATGCTGCTATGACAGAATTCCTGAGATTAGGTAATTTATAATGAATAGGAATTCAATTGACTCACAATTCTGGAGGCTGGGAAGTCCAAGATATATGGGCTAGCATCTTGTGAGGACTTTCTTGCTGCATCATCCTGTGGTGGAAGGTGGAAGGTCAAGAGAGTATGCAAGAGAGAGTGAGGGAAGGGGACTGAACTCATGCTTTCATCATGAGCCCAATTAACTAACCCACTTTCTTGATAATAGCATTAATCCATTCATGAGGGAAGAGCCCTCATGATCTAGTCACATCTTAAATGTCCACCTTTCAACCGTGTTGCATTTGGGATTAAGTTTTCAACACAAACTGTGGACAACACATTTAAACCATAGTACAACCTGAAATTATATCAATATTATTCAGACACGAGTGTAAATCTTATTTAAAAATATTTAAAATGAATCTGATGATATATGCAAAGGAAGAGAACATTGTTTTCTTTAAGTCTGAATGGGTGCTTAGTGCAGATTTCTGTGTTATTTTCTGGCATATGGTCACAGCTTTCAATCATGTTTCTTTCTGATTTGTTATAAAATACAAGTGTCCTCCAAATGAAAAAAAAGTACACTTTTTAAGACTATAGACTGACTATTACTCTGATATTAAGATCCTAATGGTGCTGGGTCAAATCTCGCCCACATATTTATGATGTAGAAATGTGGAATTCTAGGCAATACTGTAAGATGAATTTGGTTTAACTAGGAGAGATTCAACATTGGGAGAAGGGAGGAGGAAATAAATTACTGTATTTGTTACCTAATGCTATATAACAAAATAATTTAAGCCAAATTAGTGGCTTGAAACAGCATTTATATTTCTCAGTTTCTGTGGGTCAAATACAGTTTAGCTGGTTTGTATAGCTCAGGGCACTTCATAAAGCTGTAATCAAGATATCTGCTGGGGCTGCAGTTATCTCAAGGCTCTCAGGGGGTCAGGATTCACTTAACGGGCTCAATCTCTCTCATATGGCTGTTGGCAGGTCTCAGATCCTATCTGTTGACCAGAAATATCAGCTCCTGCCCATGTGGGTATGTGTGTCTTTCAAGGGGAAGGGGTGAGATACTAAGTCTGAAGCCACAGTTTTTATAACCCAGTTGATATAGTTTATTCCATTTGTGTCCCCACCCAAATCTCATGTCAAATTGTAATCCCCAGTGTTGGAGGGGAGGCCTGGTGGGAGGTAATTGGATAATGGGGATGGACTTCCCCCTTGCTGTTCTCCTGATAGTGAGCTCTCACAAGATCTGGTTGTTTAAAAGTATATAGCACCTCCCCATTTGCTCTCCTCCTCCTTTTCCCTCCAAGTAAGACATGCCTGCTTCCCCTTTGCCTTCTGCCATGATAATAAATTTAGTGAGGCATCCCCAGCCATGCTTCCTTTACAGCCTGTAGAACTGTGAGTCAATTAAACCTCTTTTCTTTATAAATTACCCAGTCTCAGATAGTTCTTTATAACAATGTGAGAATTGACTAATACACCAATCTGAGAAGTGGTATTCTCTCACTTCTCCTCTTTGCCATATTTTATTCGTTAGAAGCTATTCAATAAGTCTAGCCAACATTGTGGGGAAGGGAATCACACAAATGTGTGAGTTCCAGGATGCAGGTAGCTCCATCATAGAGGCCATCTACTACAAATACCATAGAAAAGCAAAAGAGAATAAGACTAAAAGGAAAAAATGAACTGTAGAGCTCTATCACTTTTTATCAAGCATTTCCGGGTATCACAATAGAAATGTGATTATAAATCGTTGTCATGGTGATTTGAGTTCTAACAAGTATACAGAACATTCTTTCAGTTGTTATCAGATAGCTATTCTTCTATGTCATCAGTAAAGAAACTTTGGCCTTCAATCCTGCCACCTGTTTTGTAAACAAAGTTTTACTGGGAAAGAGTCATGCCCTTTTACATATTGTCTAATGGTTGCTTTTGTACTACTATGGTTTATTTTGGGGAATGTTTTACATATATAGAAAATTAAGGGTGGGCTTGTACAACTATTATTGTGGAAATATTTGTCTCTTCAGCTTTGTCATTTTTTCTTCATATTTTAGATGATTTTGTTAGGTGTATGTATGTTTTTAACTGTTATACTTTCTTGCTGCAATGACCCTTTTATCAATATATAATTCCTCTGTCTTTTTCTTGTAATATTGTCTAATTTGCCTGATATTAGTGTATCCATTCCAGCTCTCTTTTGGTTACTATTGCATGAAATATCTTTTCTCATCCTTTTACTTTCAACCTATTTGTGTCTTTGGATATAAAGTGAGTCTCTTCTAGACATCATAGTTTTGTTTTGGTATTTTATCCATTTTGCTAATGTCTTTGTGTTAATTGAAGAATTTAATTCATTTATTATCAGGGTATTTCCTGGTAAAAAATGACTTTTGTGATTTTGCTAATTAATATCTACATTTCATATCTTTTCTGTTCCTCAATTCTTTTATTACCACCTTATTTTGCGAATACTTATTTTCTAGTGTGTTACTTTTATTGTCTTCTCATTTCTTTTACTGTATAATTTATGGGTTTTTTGGGTGATTGCCCTGGAGATAATTTATATTTTAATTTATAACAACCTAGTTTGGACTATTATCAACTTAGTTTTAATACTATATAAAAGCTCTACTTCTGTAAGACTCCATGTTTCATTATCTTGTTATTATTACAAATTTTACCTTTATGCAACATGTGTCCATCAACATGGAGGTCTAATTATTGTTTTATGCAATTGGCTTTTAAATGATAAAGAAAGGAATCACAATCCAAAAATACACTGATATTGATGTTTATATTTAACTATAGAATTAACTCTACCAGTATTCTTTATTTTCTCTTGTAGTTTTAGTCACCATGTAGTGTCCTTTTATCTCAGCCTGAAGGTTTCTGTTTGTTTTTTGAGACTGAGTCTCACTCTATAGTCCAGGCTGGAGTGCAGTAGCACAGTCTCAGCTCACTGTGATCCCCACCTCCCAAGTTCAAGGAATTCTCATGCCTCAGCCTCCCGAAGAGCGAGGATTACAGGTGCCCGCCACCACGCCCGACTAAATTTTGTATTTTTAGTAGAGATGGGATTTCACCATGTTGGCCAGGCTGGTCTCGAACTCCTGACGTCAAATGATCTGCCCGCCTCAGCCTCTCAAAATGCTAGGATTACAGGTGTGAGCCACTGTGCCTGACCTGAAGGTCTTTTTCTTTTCTTCTTCTTCTTCTTCTTTTTTTTTTTTTTTTTTTTTTTTTTGCATTTCTTTGTAATGCAGGTCTACTAGCAATAAACTATCCTAGTAATTGTTTATCTGGGAATGTCTTATTTCTCCTTTATTTTTGGAAAATATTCTAGCAGGATATAGTATTCTGGAGTAACAGCATTTTGTTTTTCCTTTCATAACATTGAATATATCATCTCGCTGCCTTCTGATTTCAAAAGGTGCTGATGAGAAGTCAGTTGTTAATCTTACCAAAGATCCCTTGTACTTGATGAGTTGCTTTTCTCTTGCTTCTTTTTTTTTTTTTTTTTTTTGCTATGGATCAAACGTAACAAAATTGATATACTAGGTACAATTCCAAGTCTTTCACATGTGTCCACATTATGTCAAAAATCTACAGAATTATAGATTAAGGAGGAATTAGATTCTTATTCATATAGAAAATGTAAAATGTATGAATCATCAGAGCTATATAAACCCTCAAGAGTTGCTGGGATCATTGTTATCAAAGGTATCCAGATGAAGGCTAAATATGCTGTCACTTTCTGAGAAGAAAGTAGTTGGGATTCATGCCTCAGACTGGAGTAGGATAAAATGATCTGTGAGAGACATTCTGGTAATTGATAGTCTCTGATACTTAGATAATGTAACTAGCAGTATGGAGGAGCTGAGTAATTGTGTAAAAGAGCTGACTATATTAGTCACTGTAAGCTATATTTTACTGCAATGAGAAACACACTCAAAATTTTAGTGTCTTACAATAGCAAAGATTCATTTCTCACCCACTTTCCAAACCTTTTGTTGGCAAGTTTTGGCTCTACTCTATGGCTTATTTTATTCAGTCTCACGTTGAAAGAGCAACCCTTATCTGAGGTATGAACAGATTTTTTTCACGACAAAAAGAATAATGGTACGAATACACCTCACCTCTTAACACTTCTACTTGGATGGGACATATGTCCCTTCCACTCACATGCCATTAGCCTAAAGTCACATGAATTTGTCTGACAGGAATATGGTAGGGATGATATCCTTTCCATTAGGATATGCCCCAGGGAAATAAACAAGGACTTGGTAGAGTGGGCAGAAAATATTTTGAATGAATAATACAAACTACCACAGTGACATATAACAATTTCACCAAGGATTGATTTTGTTATATGTGGTATGCTTTTGTAATGTAAGCCCTTTTTCTAAATATCTCTCTTTAGAGTATCAGTGATTCTACCTTCAAGTTGAATTAATTTGAGTTCCTCTGAAACATCAATGGCACAGAAGAAATTACAATTTTAACTGAGGCAAGAAGGTTATAGAAAGCTGTTAGCTTCCAGTTTCAACCCCAGATTCAACAGAATAAGAATGTTTTAAAAACACTGTGAAGCAAATTTATTGCCCTGAGCTATCACAAGTCTTAGATAATTAGATTTTTAATTTTCCAAACAGCGTTGTTATTGATTAACAACTTCGAGCCCCTTTTTTTCTGGTTTAAACTGCGTTTTATACCACAATTTTTGTTTTATTCAATCTTGGTCTTTGTCCTGTGGCGGGCTGGCTCTTTATTTAGTTTTGCCTGTTTAGCACTTGATTTTCTTTCTGTTTTGTCACTAATACTCTTTACTCAAACATATTTCTAGTATAGCTTTATAGTCAATATTGCCTAGAATCAACACATGCTTTCAACTTAGGTTACCCAACTCCTACTTTATTCTGATTGAATAATCTACTTACCTCTACTCATCAACGAAACCCCTTAATTTCTCAGCTACCAGTTTAGTCACTAGGTGGTGCTATGCCTTTATTGCTGGCCTAGGTTTAATTCTTTGGAATCATGTCACTGATTCTGCCACATTGGATGATTCTGGATAATACAGTCTACCAGGAGAAGGAGGAAGGCTTGGAAACCAGGGAGTAGTTGGGAATAATGTGAAGATGTAGAAAAAAAAATTGTGTTATTTATACAACAAGACCCCAGGAGAGGCTATGGTTGAGGGAATCCACCGTAAATGTTGAAGCGTCATTTTTGGAAAGAATAAAGGAAAACTGCGAAAGAGGAAGAAATTAGAAAGGAATGAGTGCTCTTGACGCAAATGTATCATGTGTAGTGTAATAGTTGAAGGAGTTCATTCATAATGGCCTCACTTTTATCTGTGAATAAGGCTGAGAGTGAGAGGTTGATGGAGGACAAAAAACTTAGCTAAATGAACATTATTTGGAATATCCATTTCAATAATTGTTTAAGAAGCTATTTAAAATAAAATAGATAGATGACTATAGAGCATTTAAAGCTGTTTAAAATAAGATATATATATATATCTTATTCCATATATTCCATATATATATTCCATATATATATGGAATATAGAGCACTAACCAGGGATTAACTGATATTTCAAGATCAATAAATAAATTACAGAAATCAGAAAGGATACATCATCAATGCATACAATACTTTTCTGTAGAATGAAACCTAACATGTAGCTATGGGTTTATTTGGGGTATTTTAAGTTTACCTAATGTTAATATTATAATGTTTCTTGGTTTACCCATTTATTTTTAAACACTGGTAGTGCAAGGAAATAGAAATATAAAAGCTATGTCTTTAGCATTTTTACATCCCAAATCGAAAGAGAAGCAATATAATCCACATTTAAATGAGTGGAAAGGGTACAACTTCACAACTAGAAACTGGATTTGACAGTGAATGCCAGTGATATATTATTTCCTGTGGAGGATATTACAAAGTAATACCATAGTGGTCTAAACAACACACTTTGTAACGCACTGTGCTGGCTTCATTTATCTGTGTAATGAATAGAAAATCTACTTAAGCCACAGTGCCAAGATATGCTGTTTCTTTTATCTCAAATGCATTTTTTATATAGCCTTCGTGATAATGTGGACAAACGTATTATAAACAAAAAGAATGTCTTTTATCTCAGAAAACACTTAGTCCATGCAGTGAAGCTGCTAGCTGAGGTTTCTGTTTAGTTTTAAGAAGTTGAATATTTAAAATTCATGTCAACAATGAAGCAGTTAGACAAGTGATTTATAATCCCAGTAATTAAATCCATACCCAGTGTAGTTTTATATGAAATATGAAAATGTAGAGGAATATGGAAAATTGTTTGATATATTACGTTCATAAGTAAGGTACTTCACTGTGATGGCAAATTTTGTAATAAACTTTGGTCTTCTCGGATTTATGATGTTAACAAAATCTTTTGTTTGAAATTCAGTTTTATTTTCAAATATCTATTATCCTCTTAGAATTTATTGGGATATTATTTTCTAAAAGGTGCTTGAAATCAAAGTAAAAATATAATAAGGTAATGGGTCTAAAAACTGGGAATATAAAAATATAAAGATGTGCTAATTTAGATAATCGATTGGGAGAGAGCGGTGAGGGAATAAGCACTGTTAAAGTATTAACGTCAGCATAATATCTGATTCTTATACAATGTATCATGTTTATTCATGTCTTGTCAGATGCATTATGTGATTCAACCACTTGTGTGCATCAAGATTATATGACATCAAATAATAAAGCAGAAGGAGATGACCAATTGCATATTAAATTCAGCACTATATATGCTTTCTTTTCAACATCGGGGCACCTCATAATCCAAAAGATGGACAGGGCATAAAATTCTAAAAGCAAGCAAATGCCCAGGAAGAAATTAGAACCTATAGATTTTTGCTGAAACTGATACAATTTTTATTTAATTAGTGCTTGATGTGGTTTGGCTGTGTCCCGACCCAAATCTCAACTTGAATTGTATGCTTCTTCCTCATTTTCTCTTGCTTCCACCTACGTAAGAAGTACCTTTCGCCTCCCGGCATGATTCTGAGGCCTCCCTAGCCATGTGGAACTGTAAGTCTAATTAAACCTCTTTTTCTTCCCAGTCTCCAGTATGTCTTTATCAGCAGCATGAAAACAGACTAATACAGTGCTGTTTCAAACTATCTTGGCTACATGCATAAATACAGTTTAAAAAAGTTCTATATTTAAAAGCCTGTCCTTTATGTTCAGAGAAAAAAAATAATATGCTTGTAAACACATCTAGTCATGGGGCTAGATCTACACTGCAAATTTTACTTTTACATACTTGGCTTTGATTGATGACCCTAGAATTTCATCCTATTTAAACACACATGCACTCACACATTCAACTCAAATCTTGGGTATGAATTGATTAGTCTTTGGCTTTGCTCAGTAAATAAGGTACTTATGCATTGCTTCAGCTTTTCGGCTAAGATCTAGTGTAGAAAATAAGGTAATTACAAAGCACTAGGTCACAACTACCAGATTACTGATATTAGCATTTTGTGAGTCAAGGAGAATAATATAAATATTTTAAGTTTATATATTTATAAAATGGAAAAAAATATCTACTTCCTGTAAAAGTCACAAGTAAAGGACAGATAATAACACATATATGAAATATATTGGCTGGGTGTGGTGGCTTATGCCTGTAATCTCAGCACTTTGGGAGGCTGAGGCGGGCAGATAACTTGAGGTCATATGTTCAAGACCAGCCTAGCCAACATGGTGAAGCCCCTGTCTCTATTAAAAAAATACAAAAATTATCCCAGTGTGGTAACACATGCCTGTAGTCCCAGCTACTCCAGAGGCTGAGGCATGAGAATTGCTTCAACCCGGGAGGCGGAGGTTGCAGTGAGCCAAGATCATACCACTGCACTCCAGCATGAGCGACAGAGCAAAACTCCATCACAGACACACACACACACACACACACACACACACACACACACACACACACAGAAATATATTAAGCAGAGAAAGACTTTAGTAAATTATAAGAATAATAACAATTTTACAGGTGGGCACCCTTTAAGTGGAAATGTACTCTTGAAAAGTGATTTAAAAGTTTTTAAAATATTCTTTAGGGTACTATCGGAAATAAAGGGGTAAAAGGGGATTGGAGAGATGAAAATATTTTGAAAGTGGAACACCTTGGAATGTAAAATCTTACTCTTTTACATAAAGCTTTAAAAATTGTTTCTACAATTTCTATTAAAGTATGGGTCTTTCATGATGTTAAATTAACATTGGGAAAAGGGCTTTGTTCAAAAGGGAAAAATAATAACAAGGCCGGGGTAGTCAAAGGTTCATAGTTTTCTAATTAGATTATATTATAATAAATAACACACCAATCATGCTTTTGCCTTACAACCTTTACACTCACTCATTCCACTGCTAAAAAATTATCTTCTCTGATATTTATATGATGCATTCCCTCATTTTATTCATGTCTCTGCTCAATGTCCCCCATTTTCTTGTTGGAGTTTTACAGTGTTAGTTCATATATTTAGTTCTTTAATTCATTTTAAGTTAATTTTTGTATATGGTGTAAGACACGTGTTCAACTTCATTCTTTTGGATGTGGATATCCAGTTTTCCAAGCATCATTTGTTACAGATGATGATAGATAGATAAATAGATAGACAGAAAGATATTTATACACACACACATATATGCATAGATACAAAGATATTTATACACACATATATGCATATATATACACACATATATAATAGTAATATACCTACAGTCCTCTATTCTTTACATACAAATATCTACCTGTTTTACATTTGTCCATTGTATTTATTACTATCCAACAAAATACATGTTTTGGTGTTTCTTGTTTGACCCAACCCAACAAGAATGTAAGCTCTAAGAGAACAAGAAAATATGTGTATGCATAATAACCAATGTGTATCATATCTATATTTCAGGCTCTATCTAGCTGTCTATATAGCTATCTATAATCATCTAACATATCTCTCTCTCTGTTCTTATTAATATCTTTGTCTCTATTTCAGTAGTACAATATTAATTTTAGATTCATCTTGCTTATTGTAACTTTTTTCTCTGGCTCTCATGATCTACGATATATGTTCAATTTGCTTATCACTAGTAATGTTGTAAAAAGTTCCACAATCTGTCAGTGGTATTCCTTTGGGAAAACAAATAGACAACTAAAGTACATCATGTTTACAGGTCCTTTTGTCTTTATTTAGCCTTTACAGTATTCAATCAAACAGAAGGGTCCATTTTTCTCCCCAAATTTCTTTCTTCAATTCTTCGTAGTTAGCTGCTCCTCCAACCACAAACAATGATTACCACTGATCTGTGCTCCATAACTACAGTTATACTTTTTTGAAAATGTCATACAAGTAAAATCATGTGATATGCAGTGTTTTGATTGGCTTCTGTATTAGTCTGTTTTCACACTGCTATAAAGAACTTCCCTGAGACTGGGTAATTTATAAAGGAAAGAGGTTTAATTGACTCATAGTTCCATATGGCTGGGGAGGCCTCAGGAAACTTACAATCATGGTGGAAGGCAAAGGAAAAACAGGTACATTTTTCACAAGGTGGCAAGAGAGACAGAGATGGAGGAACTGCCAAACACTTGTAAAACCATCAGATCTCATGAGAACTCAGTATCACAAGAACAGCATGGGGGAAACCTCCTGCCAGTTCCCTTCCTCAACACCTGGGGATTACAATTCAAGATGAGATTTAGTTGAGGACACAAAGCCAAACTATTATCAGCTTCTTTCACTAAGCAAAGAGCATTTTAAAGTCACTGATCTTGTCGCATGTATCAATAGTTCATTCTTGATTATTGTTTGAGTAATATTGCATTGCATGGGTGTCTGACAATTTGGACATGTGTTTAGAGTTTGAAGGACATTTGACTTGTTTACAGTTTTTGGCAAATAGAAATAAACCTGATATAAACAAATATATATGATTTTGTGTAATCAAATGTTTCATTTCTCTTGGGTAAATACTAAAGAGTGTGATGGGTGGGCCATATGACAAGTGTATGATTACCTTGAAAAAAACTGAAAAACTACTTTTCAAGATGGTTGTACCTAGAGTCTTTGTGATAGACCTTTTGGGGATATTCTATATAAGCAATTATGCCATCTGCAAATATGGACAATTTTTTTCTGTCCATTTTGCATGTTTTTCTTTCCTTTTCTTACTTTATTGCATTGCAAGTCCTATTAATATGATGTTGACTGGCAGTGGGAAGACTGAACATTCTTACCTTGTTCCCAACACTACACAGAAACCATTCAGATTTTCAACATTAAATATGATGTCACCTATTAGTATTTTTTTGTGCCACTTAGGTTAATCAATTTCCCTCTGTTCCTCGTTTGAAAAGATTTTTGTTAGGTTAGGAAAGTATTTTGGATTTTGTCAAATGTTTTTTCCCCCTGGCATCTACTGAGATAATCATATTATTATTCTTTTTTAGGCTGTTGAGATTGTGATTGACATTGATTGACTTTAAGTACTGAACCAACTTTACATTTTCATGATTTATTATCTTTTTTGCATATTGCTAGATTTACATTTCTAATATTAAGTTTAAGATGTTTCCTTCTATGTTTTTATGATGGATATGAGTGGGTGTGTTTTTTCTTTTCTTGTAGTATCTATGCTTGCTTTGCTACCAAGATAATGCTGACCTCAAAAAATGAGTAAGAAAGTAGTGCCTCCTCTTATATTGTCTGGAAAGAATCATGTAGAGTTGATATTTTTTTCCTTAAATATTTGGTAGAATTCAACTTGGCCCGGAGTTTCCTTTCTTTTTTAATTATAATTTTAATTTTTGTGGGTACATAGTAGGTTTATATACTTATGGTGTACATGAGATGTTTTAATACAGACATGCAATGCACAGTCATATTATGTAAAATGGGGCATCCATATCCTCAAGCATTCATCGTTTGTATTATAAACAATCCAATTATAATATTTTAGTTATTTTAAAATATACAATTAATTTATTTTGACTGTAGTCACTCCGTTGTGCTATCAAATACGAGGTCTAATTCATTTTTTCTAACTATTTTTTGTACCCATTAAGCATTCCCATTCTATTGCCAACCCCAATTCTCCTTCCCAGCCTCTGAAACCCATCCTTCTACTCCCTATCTCCATATGTTCAATTGTTTTCATTTTTAGCTCCCACAAATAAGTGAGAACATGTGATGTTTGTCTTTCTGTGTCTGATTTATTTCACTTAACATAATGACCTCCAATTCCATCCATGTTGTTGAAAATGATAAGATTTTGGAGATGGGGATGTTTGGTGAAGATCGCCTACTAGAAGCAGCTAGGGTGTGCCTCTCTCATGGAGAGGAAAGGGAGGGGTGAGTAAATACAGCAGCTTCAACTAAAACATCCAGATACACACATTGGGACTAACCAAGGAAACAATTAAACCCATTGAAAATGGAGAAAAGCAAGGCAGGAAGGATGCTGCCCACTTGGGAGCAACACAGAGCCAGGGGAACCTCCCCATTCCAGGGAAGAAGTAAGTGAGTGAGCAACCTGGGAACCCACACTTCTCTCGCAGATCTTTGCAACCTTCAGGTCAGGATATCTCCTCATACATCCACTCTACCAGGGCCTTCAGTCTGACATGGAGAGCTACATGGAGTCTTGGCAGAGCAGCCATTCAGGCATAGGCAGAGCCCAGTGGGGCTCAGATACCCAGACTTTCTGGCAAAAGCAGCTGCAACTCCAGCAAAACGAGAAGTTAAAGCACTGTACATACCCCTAAAAAATAAGATAAATCCAGGGAGCTAAACAGCAGTGATCTGAAAACTCCACTTCCATGGCACCTTGCAGGATAAATCCACTGGCTTAGAATTCCAGACAGCCACCATTAGCAGCGTTACACCTCTCTGAAGAAAAAGCTCTCAGGGGAAGGGGCAGGCCACTATCTTTGCTGTTTCACATCCTTAGTTATTGTTGCCATAGGACTCTAGAGATTTGGAGGCAGCCAGGGACTGGAGAGGACCCCAAGCACAGCCCAGCAGTTCTATGAAGAAGTGGTCAGACTGCTTATTTATGGAGATCCATAATCTTGTTTTCCTACACAGGGCAGCATTTCCTGACCAGGGTCTCCAGTCACCTCGCCAGTGTTTTCTGGCCAGCAGTAGTACCAAACCTCCCTGGGATGAAGCTCTCAGAGGGAGGGGTGGGCCACCATCTTTGGTCTTTAGCCATTCTTTCCTTTGGGCTTTAGAGAGTCAGAGTGACTGGGGCTGGAGCGGATCCCAAGCACAGCAGAGCTGCTCTACAAAAAAAACAGCCAGACTTTTTAAATGGGTCCCTGATTCCCATTTCTCTTCCCAGGGTGGGTTCTCCTGACTAGGGTTTCCTGCCACATATGTAGGTGCATTTCTGCTAGTAACAGGTTTATGCCTCCCTGAGACTGAGCTTCCAGAGGGAGGGGTAAGCCACCATCTTTACTGTTTTGCAGCTTTCACTGTTGATATTTTCGGGTACTAGAAAATCCAAGGTAACTAGAGACTGGAGCGGACCCCCAGGATACCACAGCAGCCCTATGGAAAATTAACCAGACTGTTATGTGGTGCCTGTTCCCATATCTCCTCACCAGGCATGTGTATCCTCCAGGCCTGGGCCTCCAACTACCCCCTACTGGGGCTATGGAGCCAATAACAGCTCTGCAACTCCCTGGACAGAGCTCCCAGTGGGAAGTGTGAGTTGCTATCTTTGTTGCTTTGCATCCCTTTCTGTTGCTATCTTCAGGCTCTGGAGAGTCTGGAGGGAGCAGGGGCTAGTTCAGACCCCAGCACAGTGCAACCATCTCACATGAAAGTGGACAGACTGTTCTCCACGCAGATTCTGGTCCTTACTTCTCACTGGACAGGGCTGCCCAACGTGGGACTCCAGCACAACCACCCTGCCACCACCTGTTCACTACAATCAGAGGCATCTCAGAACTTCTTGGAGGAGAAAATCCCAGAGTAAACCCACAACCCCTCTGCTACTATAGTCGCAGTGGTACAGCCCTAACAGCCCTTGGGCTGGGGAAGGAATAAAGGCTCTAGTCATTACGCTGGCACCTCCAGCATACCATAGCCACTATCTGGAGAGGAGTCTAGCACCCTTTCCCTGGAAACCCCTATCCCCCACTATTCACCAGGCAGGGCCTCCAGCCCATGACTGCAGGACATGCTCCCACCCATGGCTGAACATACCCGCATGTAGTGGCCCAGAGTTTTCCTGGGGAGAGTCTACCAGAAGCATATGACAGCCCCTCTGCCACTGCCACAACAACAGTTCTATCCCAGCTGCCCATTATCTGGGAAAGAAACAAAGAGCCTGAGGGTTACACCCAACCTTACAACATGTCACAGTTACCATATGAGGAGGAGACCAATCTCTCCACCCTGTGAGATTTCAACCCCCTGCTCCACAATAAGCAGAAAACCAAGCTTTTGCCAGCACTGCAGCTACCCCACCCCACTGGCTGAGCACTCCCGGTAACAGTGGCTCTGTGTTTCTCAGAGGTGGAGCATCCAGGGGTAAACAAAGCCTCTCTGCCACTGTCTCTGCAATGGAACTGTCTTTGATATCCTCAGACTAACAAAGGAGCAAAGACACTAAGTGCCTTATCCACACCTCCAACAAGCTGCAGTTGACCCAAGGAGAGGAGACCAGTCTGGTCCTACCAGTCTCCAGTCTCATGATCCTACCCCCTCCCCACTGACTCTGCTTGTCACCACATAGGAAATCCCTGGCTTGGGTCCACAACACAGACCCTCCATCCTGGACTGACAGCACGGAGCAATTGCTGACCTGCATCTCTCTGGGGTGGAGCCCCCAGGAGATAAACAAAAGACCCTTGGCCGCAACCAATACAAAGATTCCTTCTTCTGCTGCCTTCACGTTGGTGAGGGAACGTAAATCCTGAGATTTCCCCAGAGCTATTGTGGGCAGGCTGGAAGTTCTAAGCCACGATCTACTGCCAGCATTTAAGTGCGAGAGGAGTGCACACTTTCATAGCATCGAGAGGGAACATGGCTGCAACAGTGAAGAAATACAGGGGAGCCACAGGACTGAGCAAGAGCCCACCAACTGACCACTGTAGTAAGCATCATCTACTGGATACCATCCTAAAGCTTCAAGACCAAAAGTACTTCACAAACATAGCCCCCTGTGAAACAAAACACAATAAGTCAGCTACAAAAAAGGACCTGCCCAAAGCTTTGGCCCTGTGAAAACATCCAAAAAGGAAGTCTATTGACTGTATTCAATGCACACTGCAATTAAAGGAAAACCCACACAGAGAGATGAGAAAGAACCAACACAAGAACTTCAATAACTCAAATGGTCAGAGTGTCTTATGTCCTCCAAACGATCTCACTAGTTTTCCAACAAAGGTTCTTAACTAGGCTGAGTTGGCTGAATGGCAGAAATATAATTCAGAATATGGACAGGAATTAAGATTATTAAGATTCAGAAGAATGGCATAGCCCAATTCAGGGAAACTAAGAATCACAAAATCATGATAACATGAAACAGGAGCTGAAAGACAAAATAGCCAGAAAAAAGAAAAACAAAACAAATAAATCTGATAGAGATGAAAAACACACTACAAGAATTTCACAATGCAATCACAAGTTTTAACAGCAGAATAGATCAAACTGAGGAAAGAATCTCAGAAATTGACAACTGGCTTTCTGAAATAAGACAGTCAGACAAACACAAAGAAACAAGAATGAAAATGAATGAACAAAACCTTCAAGAAATATGGGATTATGAAGAGGCCAAATGTATGAATGACTGGCATCACTGAAAGGATGGAGAGAAAGAAAACAACTTGGAAAACGTGTTTCAGGATATTGTCTATAAAAACTTCTGCAACCTTGCTAGAAAGGCCATAAGTCAAACTCAGAAAATACGGAAAACTCCTGCAAGATTCTACACAAGAAAATCATCATCAAGACACATAGTCATCAGATTTTTCAAGGTAGACATAAAAGAAATAATGTTAAAGGCAGCTAGAAAGAAAAGACAGGTCACCCGCAAAGGGAATGTCTTCAGGCTAACAGTGGGACTCTCAGCAGAAACTCTACAAGCCAGAAAAGATTGGGAACTTATATTCAACATTCTTAAAGAAATAAAATCTTCAACTCATAATTTCAAATGCAGCTAAACTAAGCTTCCGAAGTGAAGGAGAAATAAGGTCCTTTTAAGATAAACAAATGTTGAGGGAATTTATTACACCAGACCTGCCTTACAAGAGATCTTTAAAGTAGCAATATACACAAAAATGAAAGACCGTGACCAGCCAACCCAAACACACACTTAAATACACAGACCAGTGACACTATAAAGTAACAACACAAACAAATGGCATAATTATCAGCTAACAACAGAATGACAGGATCAAATCCACAAATGTCCATACTAACCTTGAATATAAATGAACTAAATGTCCCACTTAAAATGCACAGAGTGAAAAGCTGCATAAAGAACCAAGACCCATTGGTATGCTGTCTTTAAGAAACCCATCTCCCATGTAATAACACCTATAGGCTCAAAATAACAATATGGAGGAAAATTTACCAAACAAGTGGAGATCAGACAAAAGCAAGGGTTTGATCCTAATTTCAGACAAAACAGTCTTTAAACTAACAAAATTCAAAACAGGCAAATAAGAACGTTACATAATGGTAAAGGTCTCAATTCAAAGAGAAGACCTAACTATCCTACATATATATGCACTCAACACAGGAGCACACAGATTCACAAAGCAGGTTCTTAGAGACCTTTAAAGAGATTTAGACTCCTATGCAATAATAGCAGTATATTTTGACACTCCACTGACAGTGTTAAACAGATTACTAAGACAGAAAATTTACAAGGATATTTAGAACTTGAACACAACTTTGGACCAAGTGGGTCTGATAGACCCCTACCTAACTCTTCACCAGGAAAACAACAGAATATACATTCTTCTCATAGCCACAAGTCACACACTCTAAAATTGACCACATAATTGTACATAAAACAATTCTCAACAAATACAGTAGAACTAAAAGCATATTAAACACTCTTAGAAAACAATGCAATAAAAATAGAAGACTAAAAAAAATCACTGAAAACCATACAATCACATAGAAATTAAACAACTTGCTCCTAAATGACTTCCAGGTAAATAATGAAATTGAGGCAGAAAGCAAAAAGTATTTTGAAACTAATGAGAACACAGACACAACATACTTGAATCTCTGGGACACAGCTACAGCAGTGATAAGAAGAAAATTCATAGCACTAAATGCCCTCATCAAAAAGTTGGAAAGATCTTAACTTAAGAACCTAACACCACAACTGAAATAATTAGAGAAGCAAGAGCAAACTAACCCTAAAGCTATCAGAAGACCAAAACCAAAAATCAGAGCTGAACTGGAGATTGAGACACAAGAATATATTCAAAACATCAATGAAGCCAAGAGTTAATTTTTTGAAAAGATTAATAAGATAAACCACTATCTAGACTAGTAAAGAAGAAGCCAAGAGTTAATTTTTTGAAAAGATTAATAAGATAAACCACTACCTAGACTAGTAAATAAGAAAAGATAGAAGATACAAATAAACATAATTAGAAATGACAGATAAGATGTTACCACTGACCACACGAAAATACAAATAACCATCAGAAACTACTAAGAACATCACTATGCACACAAACTGGAAAACCTGGAAAGGGTGTATAAATTCCTAGACACACTCTCAAAGACTGAACTAGGAAGAAATTGATTCCCTGTACAGACCAATAGTGACCTCTGAAATTGAATAAATAATAAATAGCCTACCAACCAATAAAAAAGCCCAGGACCAGATGGATTCACAGACAAATTTTACCAGATATAAAAAAGAAGAGCTGCTACCATTCCTACTGAAAGTATTTAAAGAAATTGAGAAGAGATTCCTCCCCAACTCATTTTATAAGGCCAGCATCATCCTGATACACAAACCTGGCAGAGACACAACAAAAAAATAGAAAACTTCAGGCCAATATCTTTGATGAATATCAATGCAACAATCCTGAACAAAATAGTGGCAAAATGAATCTAGTAGCACATCAAAAAACTAATCCACTACAATCAAGTAGGCTTTATCCCTGGAATGGAAGGTTCATTCAACACACAAAAATCAATAAATGTGACTCATCGTATAAACAGAACTAAAGAAAAAACTCAATTGATTATCTAAACAGATGCAAAAAAGGCATTTGACAAAATTCAACACTTCTCTTAAAAACTCTCAATAAATGAGGTATTGAAGGAATGTACCTACCTCACAATAATAAGAGCAATATATGGCAAATGCACAGGTAACATCATACTGAATGGGAAAATGTGGGAAACATTTCCCTTGAAAACTGGCATAGGACAAGGATGCCATCTCTCACCACTACTATTCAACATAACATTGGAAGCCCTGCCCAGAGCAATTAAGCAAGAGAAAGAAATAAAGGGCATCCAAGTAGAAAGAGAGGAAGTTGAACTATCCCTGTTTGCAGATGACATAACTTTATCTCTAGAAAACAGGGTAGTCTCAGCCCAAAAGCTACTGAAGCTGATAAACAACTTCAGCAAAGTTTCCAGATAAAAAAAATGAATATCCAAAAATTATAGCATTCCTATACATCAACAAAAGTGAAGCCAAGAACATAGTAATAGAATCCAATTCAGAATGGCCACAAGAAGAATAAAATACCTAGGAATTCAACTAACTAAAGAGGTGAAAGACCTCTCAAATGAGAATTACAAAACACTGCTCAAAGAAATCGGAGATGACACAAACAAATGGAAAGCCATTTTATGCTCATAGATAGGAACAGTCAATGTTATTAAAATGGCCATACTGCCAAAAGCAATTTACAGATTCAATGCTATTCCTATCAAACTACCAATGACACTCATCACAAAACTAGAAAAAAAACTATTTTAAAACTCATATAGAACCAAAAAAGAGCCTGAATAGCCAAAGCAATCCTAGGCAAAAAGAACCAAGCTGGAGGCATCATACTACCCTATTTCAAACTACACTACAGGGCTACAGTAACTAGAACAGCATGGGACTGGTATTAAAAACAGACGCAGATAACAGTTGAACAGAATAGAGAGCACGGAAATAAGACCACAGACCTACAACCATCTGATCTTTAACAAAGCCGAGAAAAGAGCAATGTGGAAAGGACTCCCTATTCAATAAATGGTGCTGAGATAACTGGCTAGCAATATGTGGAAGACTGAATGTAGACTCCTTCCTTAAACCATATACAAAAATCAACTTAAGATATATTAAAGACTTATATATAAAGCCCAAAGCTATAAGAACCCTGGAAATCAATCTGGGCAATATTATTCTAGACATAGGAATAAGCAAAGATTTCATGACACAGATGCCAAAAGCAATTGCAACAAAAGCAAACATTGACAAATAAGATTTAATTCAACTAAAGAGCTTCAGCACAGCAAAAGAAACCATCTACAGAGTAAACAGACAACCTACACAATGAGAGAAAATATTGGCAAACTATACATCTGTTAAAGGTTTAATTTCCAGCATTTATAAGTAATTTAACCAAATTTCCAAAAAAAAAAAAACCAAACAACCCCATTACAAAGTGAACAAAAGAACATGAACTGACACTTTTCAAAAGAAGACATACATGAGGCCAACAATCATATGAAATGAAAGCTCAATATTACTAATCATTAATGAGCTACTATCCTACACCATTGAGAATGGCTATTATTAAAAAGTCAAAAATAACAGATGCTGGCAAGGTTGCAGAGAAAAGGGAACACTTATTCACTGTTGGTGGGGGTGTAAATTAGTTAAACCATTGTGGAAATCAGTGTGGCAATTTCTCAAAGAGCTAAAAACAGAACTACAGTTCAACCTAGCAGTCCCATTACTGGTTATACACCTGGGGAATATAAATTATTCTACCGTAAAGATACATGCATGATAATTTTTATTTTAACACTATTCAAAATAGCAAAGATATGAAATGAATATAAGTGCCCATCAATAACAGATTGGATTAAAAAAACTGGTACATATACACCATGGAATACTGTGCATCTATAAAAAGAATTATATTATGTCTTTCATGAGAACATGGATGGAACTGGAGGCCATTATCCTTAACAAACTAATGCAGCAACAGAAAACCAAATACTACATGGTCTCACTTATAAGTAGGAGCAAAATCATGAGAACTCATGGACACAAAGAAAGAAGAAACAGACACTGTGACCTAGTAGAGGGTAGAGAATGGAAAGAGGGAGATGCACAGAAAAAAATAACTATTGGGTACTAGGCTTAGTACCTGGGTGACAAAATAATTTGTACACTCCCTTGACATGAGTTTACCTAGAGCAATTCTGCACATGTACCTCTGAACCAAATATAAAATTTTTTAAAAAGCAAAATCAGTTTACAGGAATAAAAAATAAGAAATAAAAAGAAAAAAATGGTAGGATCCCTTTTTTTCATGGCTGAAGGGTACTCCACTGTGTGTATATATATATATATAAATTTTCTTTATCCATTCATCTGTTGATCAACACTTGGGTTACATCCAAATCTTGGCTATTGTGAATAGCACTGTAATAAACATGGGCATGCAGACATCTCTTCAATATACACATTTCCTTTCTTCTTGGTACATACCTAGCAGTGAGATTGCTAAATCCTATAGGATCTCTATTTCTAATCTTTTGATCAACTGTTCTCCATAGTGGTTGTAGTAATTTACATTCCCACCAATAGTGTATGAAGGTTCCCCTTTCTTCACATCTTCACCAGCACTGTTATTGCCTGTCTTGGATAAAAGCCATTTTACCTGGGGTGAGATGATATCTCATTTCAGTTTTTATTTGCATTCTCTGATGATCAATAATGTTGATAACTTCTTTATATATCTGTTTGCCATTTTTATGTCATCTTTTGAGAAATGTCTATTCAGATCTTTTGCCAATTTTAAAATCTGATTATTAGATATTTTCTTATAGAGTTGTTTGAGCTACTTATATCTTCTGGTTGTTAATCCTATATCAGATGGGTAGATTACAAAGATTTTCTCCAATTCTGTAAGTTGTCTCTTTACTTTGTTGATTGTTTTTGTTGTTGTGCAGAGGCTTTCTAACTTGATGTGATCCATTTGTTCATTTTTGTTTTGGCTGCCTGTGCTTGTGGGATATTACTCAAAAAATATTTTCCCAGATGGATATCCTGGAGCTTTTTCAAGATGTTTTCTTATAGTAGTTTAATAGTTTCAAGTATTAAATTTAAGTCTTTGATACATTTTGATTTGATTTTTTATATGGTGAAAGATAAGGGCCTACCTTTATCCTTTTTCATGTGGATATCTAGTTTCCCAGCATTATTTATTTAAGAGACAGTCTTTCCCCTAAAGTATGTTCTTGCAAGCTTTGTCAAAACTGAGTTAACTGTAGATGTATGGATTTTTTTCATGGGTTTTGTATTCTGTTTCATTCGTCTATGTGTGTGTTTTTATACAGGTACCATGTGGTTTTTATTGCTATAGCTCTGTAGTATAATTTGAAGACAGGTAATGTGATTCCTCCAGTTTTATTCTTTTTGCTCAGGATAGCTTTGGCTATTCTGGTCTTTTGTGATTCCATATAAATTTTAGGATAGTTTTTTCTATTTCTGTGAAGGATATCATTGGTATTTTGGTGGGTATTTCATTGAATCTGTAGATTGCTTTGTGTTGTATGGATATTTTAATGATATGGCCTCTTCCAATCCATGGACATGAAATATCTTTCCATTTTTTGCCTCCTTCAATTTTTTTAATCAGTGTTTTATAGTTTTTAATATACAGACCTTTTAATTATTTGATTATATTAATTCCTAGGTATTAAATTTTATTCATGGCTATTGTAAATGGAAATTTTTAAATATCTCTTTCAGATTTTTTAGTGTTGGCATGTAGAAATGCTATTGATTTTTGTACCTTGGTATTGTATACTGAAACTTTGCTGAATTTGTTTATCAGTTCCAATAGCTTTCTTGTGGAGTCTTTAAATTTTTTCAAATATAAGGTCATATCATCTGCAAGCAAAGATAATTGGATTTCTTCGTTTCCAGTTTTGATGCCCTTTATTTCTCTTGTCTGATTGCTCTAGCTAGGACTTCTAATATTGTGTTAAATAACAGTGGTGAAAGTGGGAATCTTTGTCTTGTTCCATATGATAAAGAAAAGGCTTCAGTTTTTCCCAATTCACTATGATACTATCTGTGGGTCTGTTATGTATGGTCTTTATTATGTTGAGATGTATTGCTTTTATACCCAGTTTTTTAGGGTTTTTCGTAAAAGGATTCTGAATTTTTTTCAAGTGCTTTTTCAGTATCAATTGAAATGAGCATATGGTTTTTGTACTTCATTCTGTTGACATGATGTGTCACATTGATCGAATTGCATATGTTGAACCATCCTTGTATTTCTGAAATGAATACCACATCATCATGATGATTGATACTTATAATGTGTTGTTGAATTTGCTTTGCTAATATTTTGCTGAGGATTATTACCTCAATATCAATCAGTTGTATTGGTCTTTATTTTTTATTTATTTATTTTTTGATGTGTCTTTTTCTGCTTTTGGTATCAGGTTAACACTGGCCTCATAGAATAAGTTTGGAAGTAGTCCTTCTTCCCCTATTTTTGTAATAGTTTGAATAGAACTGGTATTATTTCTTCCTTAAATGTTTGGCAGAATTCAGCAGTGACGACATTTGGTCCTGGGCTTTTACTGGGAGAGTTTACTGAGAAAAGTTTTATTACAGCTTTGATTTCATTACTTGTTATTGTTCTGCTCATGGTTTGGAATTCTTCATGATTCAATCTTGGTAGGTTGTGTGTGTGTAGGAATGTATCCCTTTTCTCTAGATTTTTCCAACCCATTGGCATATATTTGTTCATAGTAGCCACAAATTATGCTTTGAATTTCTACAGTATCAGTTGTAATGTCTACTTTTTCATCTCAGATTTTATTTATTTGGATCTTCTCTCTTTTTTTATTAATCTGGCTAAAGGCTTAGTTTGCCAATTGTACTTGTCTTTTCCAAAGGGCAACTTTTCATTTAGTTGATTTTTTATATTGTTTTCTTCATGTCAGTTTTATTTATGTATGCTCTGATATTTGTTATATTGTTTCTTGTACTAATTTTGGGTTTGGTGTGCTCTAGCTTTTGTAATTCTTTAAGAAGATGCATTATTAGGTGATTTATTTGAAATTTTTAAATGCAGGCACTTTGAGCTATATATTTTCCTCTTAGTAGTGCTTTTGCCTTATCAAATAGCTTTTGGTATGCTGTATTTCCATTATCATTTGTTTCAAAAATTTTTTCAGCTTCCCTCTTAATTTATTCATTGACCCACTGGTATTCCAGAAACACATTTATAAATTTCCATGTATTTGTAGGGTTTCCAAAATTCTTGTTATTGATTTCTAATTTGTAGTCAAAGAAGATGCCTGACACTATTTCAATGTTTTGAATGTTTTATTACTCGTTTTGTGACCTAACATATGGACTATTTATGAGAATGATTATATGTTACTGTACTGAGGAGACGAATGTGTATTCCACAGTCATTGGATAACATGTTCTGTAAATATCTGTTAAGTCCATTTCATCTGTAGTGGAGATAAAGTCTGATGTTTCTTTGTTGATTTTCTGCCTGAAAAATCTTTCCAATGCTGAAAGTAGAATGTTGAAATCTCCAGCCATTATTCTTCTGAGGTGTATCTATGTCTTTAACTCCAATAATGTTTGTTTTATATATCTGGGTGCTCCAGTATTGGGTGCATATATATTTATATTTGTTATATTCTTTTCCTGAATTGATACCTTGATCATTCTATGATGACCTTCTTAGTCTCTTCTTACACTTTTTGTCTTGAAATCTATTTTACATGATATAAGAATAGGTCCTACTGCTCTTTGTTGGTTTTCATTGGCATGGAATACCTTTATTCATCCCTTTAGTTTTAGACTATGTGTGTCTTTATAGGTACAGTGTGCTTATTGTAGGCAAGATATTGTTGGGTCTTAGTTTTTAATTCATTCAGCTAATCTATATCTTGTTATTGGAGAGTTTAGTCCATTTACCTTCAATGTTATTATTGATAAATAAAGACTTACTGCTGTCATTTTGTTATTTGTTTTCTGGTTGTTTTGTGGTCTTCTCTTACTTCTTTTCTTCCTTCCTGTCTTCCTTTCAGTGAAGGTGATTTTTTCTGTTAGTATAATTTAATTTCTTGTTTTGTATTTTTTGTGCATTTGTTGTAAGATTTTGTTATTTGAGGTTACTATGAGGAATAAAAATGCTATCTTATAACCCAATATTTTAAACTGATGACAATAACACATCTTGCGTGAACAAACAAAAACAGAAAAAATAAAACCTCTACACTTTAACTTTATCCTCTCACTTTTTAACATTTGTTGTTTTCTTTATGTTTTAGTGTACTGTCTATGTCTTGAAAAGTTGTAGTTATTATTTTTGATTGGTTAGTATCTAGTTTTGGTAATTAAAATAAGAGTAGCTTACACACCACAATTAGAGTGTTATAATATGCAGTGTTTTTTTGTGTGTTAATTATTACCAATGTCTTTTGTACCTTACAAAGATTTCTTTTTTTTTTTAACTTTTATTTTTAGTTCAGGGGTACATGTGCAGGATGTGAAGGTTTGTTACATAGGTAAATGTGTGTCATGGGGGTTGGTTGTACAGGTTAATTCATCACCCAGGTATTAGGCTTAGTAGCCATTGTTATTTTTCCTACTTCTCTTCCTCCTTCCACCCTCCACATTCCGATAGGCTCCAGTGTGTGTTGTTCCCCTCTATTTGGCAAATACTGCATGTTCTCACTTATAAGTTGGAGATAAATGCTCAAATGATTTCTTATTGCTCATTACCACCTTTTATTTTTCGGAAAGAAGATCTTCTTTTAGCATTTCTTAAATAACAGGTCTGGTGTTGATAAAATCTCTCAGATTTTATTTGTCTTGGAAAGTCTTTCTTTATCTTTTATGCATATAGGATATTTTTGCTGGATATACTATCCTAGGGTAAAAGTTTTTTTTTGTTGTTATTGTTGTTGTTGTTGTTTCCATCAGCACTTTAAGGATGTCATGCCACTCTTCTTCTGGCCTGTAAAGTTTTCACTGAAATGTCTGCTGCTAGACATATTAGAACCTTCTCATATGTTATTTTTTTTCCTCTTGCTGCTTTTAGGATCTTTCTTTATCCTTGAAATTTAGGAGTTGTATTATTAGATGCCTGAGGTAGTCTTATTTGGGTTAAATTTGCTTGGTGTTCTATAACCTTTGCGTACTTGGATATTAATATCTTTTTCTAAGTTTGGGAAGTTCTCTGACATTATTAATTAGAATAATCTTTCAACCTCTATCTTTTTATCTACTTCCTCTTTAAGGCCAGTAACTCTTAAATTTGTTTTTTGAAGCTATTTTTCTGGCACGATTCATTCTTTTATTTTCTATTTTATTTTGTTTCCTCTGACTGTGTATTTTCAAATAGCCTGTCTGCAAGCTCACTAATTCTGTCTTCTGCTTGATCAATTCTGCTATTAAGAGACTGATTTATTCTTCAATGTGTCAATTGCATTATTCATTTCTGGAATTTCCACTTGATTCTGTTTAATGATGTCAGTCTCTGTAAATTTTATCTAATAAAATTCTGAATTCCTTTTCTGTGTTATCTTCAATTTCTTTGAGCTTCTTCAAAACAGTTATTTTGAAGTATCTATCTTAAAGAGCATATGTCTGGGTTTCTCCAGTATTGGTGCTGGTGCCTTATTTAGTGTGTTTGGTGAAGTAATCCTTACCTGACTGGCCTTGATGCTTGTAGATGTTTGTCAGTGTCTGAGCATTGAAGAGTTAGGTATTTATTGTTGTTTTTACTGTCTGGGTTTTTCTTGTGCCCATCCTTCTTGGGAAGGTTTTCTAGGTGTTTGAAGGGACTTGGACCCCAATCCCATTAGTGCTGTGGTTCTTGCAGACTTGTAGATGTACTGCCTTGGTGGTCTTTGATAAGATCTTAAAGAACTATCTGGATTGCCAGCAGAGACTCTTGTTCTCTTCCCTTACTTTCTCCCAAACAAATAAATCCCCTCTCTCTGTGCTGAGCCACCTGGATCTGAGGGTGAGCAACCCAAGCACTTTTGTTTTCACCACCAGTAGAACTGCCTTTCATCAGATCTGAAACCAGCACAGCATTGGGTCTCATTTTGTCAACAATTTATAACACGTTTTTCAAATTTTGAGATACATTTGGATTTACAGAAAATTAGAAAAATCCACTTCATCTCTCTGTACCTCTTTTTTCTTAGATTTCAAATTATTTGGTTGTCTTGTGACCTCAGCTTTCTGATAGGTTCAAAAAATTGTAAATTTCATATATGTCTGGCTTTGTTTCTGTTGTTATTGTTGTAAAGGTAGCAGTGATGCTCTTTCCAGCCTTGCACATAACAAGTGTAAATCAGAAGTAGATAAATGTTTCTTAACTGAATAAATAAATGAATGAATGCTCTGTTACCAATAGGTAAATTTGATATATACGGGGGAAAATAGAATGGTCATTTAAATATTAATATGCATCATGCAGATTAAATATTTTCTAATTTTCAATGTTTATGTGTTAACCTAGTAACCCATTTAGGAGTTATTCATAGGCTAGACTTAAATATAATATTTAGAAATACCTTACACAATTTTTTTTGCATTGTGGGTAAAAATCTGCTAAAAATATACTTTTTTTTCCAAATTTGAGATTACATTTTTGTGTGTATATTCATCTATAGAGTGAAAATATGTAAAGCAATGGCTCTATGTCCTTAAGCTCTAACTTGTGAACCTTGTGAAAAAAATATATATATATGCTTAAGGACAGTCATAGTCTTTAACCTGAAAAGATTTTCTTCTTCCACAGTCACTAATTACATAGGAGGAAACTGTGATAATGTACTGATAAACTGACCTTGTCACTTGTCAATCTGATGCAACTACAATATCCAGTTTTGTTGAGTCTTTTTGTTTCAATGAATCGAAGTGCATGTTTTAAGATATTCGGACACTTAGATTTATCATTGTTATCACTTAGAACATTTGGTGGTATAACTGTGGAATAGATGGACTATGTTTCTGGAGACTGAAAAAATTGTACCCAAGTTAAACACCTCTCATTATAGAAACTACCATTCTTTTAGAAAGTTTTATAATTTTCACAAATGAAGGGGATTTTAGAGAGTATTTAACTCAATACTGAAAGATCGGTGGCCCACAAAAATAAAGTAGCATGAAATACTACAGATCCAGTTATGAAGGAATGTGTTCAAATTTAAATCTTCTCACTTTTTGTTCAAGGTACTTACAACATATGGCATTTCTTTTTTGAGTGTTTGCCTTTAAAAAGTCTATCAGAATTTTATATAAAAACATTTTAAACACATTTTGGAAGTGTCTTCAGACTTAGAAGTTGCGAAAGAAAATAAGTCTAATTACTGTAAAGTCATGCCTCATACACTTAAATTGTTTTATAAAAGTATAAAGAAGGATTTATATTAGTCAAATATTCCTTCCACCTATTTTTATCATTGGCACAAATGAAAAGCACAAAACAGTGCATAGTAATTTTGCATTCCTTAATATTCTTTGCTCATTAGATTTAAAGGGTATGGTAATTTCCACTTAATCTGCACTCTGTTTTGAAGGAATAAAATGAACATATATTTATTTTGCAAATACAGCAGTGGCCAAAATTGAACATATTTCATAAGATTTTTTCTTTGTCTTAATGCAAACACTTTGACACATTATAATATAACTAAAAATATCTCATATAGCTTAGGATTGACTTGAAAATGCGGGCTCTTTTTTGGTTCCATATGAACTTTAAAGCAGTTTTTCCAATTCCGTGAAGAAAGTCATTGGTAGCTTGATGGGGATGGCATCAAATCTATAAATTACCTTGGGCAGTATGGCCATTTTTACGATATTGATTTTTCCTGTGCATGAGCATGGAATGTTCTTCCATTTGTTTGTGTCCTCTTTTATTTTGTTGAGCAGTGGTTTGTAGTTCTCCTTGAAGAAGTCCTTCACATCCCTTGTAAGTTGGATTCCTAGGTATTTTATTCTCTTTGAAGCAATTGTGAATGGGAGTTCACTCATGATTTGGCTGTCTATTATTGGTGTACAAGAATGCTTGTGATTTTTGCACATTTTGTATCCTGAGACTTTGTTGAAGTTGCTTATCAGCTTAAGGAGATTTTGGGCTGAGACGATGGGGTTTTCTAGATATACGATCATGTCATCTGCAAACAGGGACAATTTTACTTCCTCTTTTCCTAATTGAATACCCTTTATTTCTTTCTCCTGCCTCATTGCCCTGGCCAGAACTTCCAACATTATGTTGAGTAGGAGTGGTGAGAGAGGGCATCCCTGTCTTGTGCCAGTTTTCAAAGGGAATGCTTCCAGTCATGCTATCTGGCTTCAAACTATACTACAAGGCTACAGTAACCAAAACAGCATGGTACTGGTACCAACACAGCGATATAGATCAATGGAACAGAACAGAGCCCTCAGAAATAATGCCACACATCTAAAACCATCTGATCTTTGACAAGCCTGACAAAAACAAGAAATAGGGAAAGGATTCCCTATTTAATAAATGGTGCTGGGAAATCTGGCTAGCCATATGTAGAAAGCTGAAACTGCATCCCTTCCTTACATCTTATACAAAAATTAATTCAAGATGGATTAAAGACTTAAATGTTAGACCTAAAACCATAAAAACCCTACAAGAAAACCTAGGCAATACCATTCAGGACATAGGCATGGGCAAGGACTTCACGTCTAAAACACCAAAAGCAATGGCAATGAAAGCCAAAATTGACAAATGGGATCTAATTAAACTAAAGAGCTTCTGCACAGCAAAAGAAACTACCATCAGAGTGAACAGGCAACCTACAGAATGGGAGAAAATTTTGGCAATCTACTCATCTGACAAAGGGCTAATATCCAGAAGCTACAATGAACTCAAACAAATTTACAAGAAAAAAACAACCCCATCAAAAAGTGGGTGAAGGATATGAACAGACACTTCTCAAAAGAAGACATTTATGCAGCCAAAAAACACATGAAAAAATGCTCATCATCACTGGCCATCAGAGAAATGCAAATCAAAACCACAATGAGATACCATCTCACACCAGTTAGAATGGCGATCATTAAAAAGTTACGAGACAACAGGTGCTGGAGAGGATGTGGAGAAATAGGAACACTTTTACACTGTTGGTGGGACTGTAAACTAGTTCAACCATTGTGGAAGACAGTGTGGCAATTCCTCAGGGATCTAGAAGTAGAAATACCATTTGACCCAGCCATCCCATTACTGGGTATATACCCAAAGGATTATAAATCATGGTGCTATAAAGACACATGCACATGCATGTTTATTGCGGCAGTATTCACAACAGCAAAGACTTGGAACCAACTCAAATGTCCAACAATGATAGACTGGATTAAGAAAATGTGGCACATATACACCATGGAATACTATGCATCCATAAAAAAGGATGAGTCCATGTCCTTTGTAGGGACATGGATGAAGCTGGAAGCCATCATTCAGAGCAAATTATCGCAAGGCCAGAAGACCAAACACCGCATATTCTCACTCATAGGTGGGAATTGAACAATGAGAACACTTGGACACAAGAAGGGGAACATCACACACTGGGGCCTGTTTTGAGGTGGGGGGAGCAGGGAGGGATAGCATTAGGAGATATACCTAATGTAAATCATGAGTTAATGGGTGCAGCACACCAACATGGCACATGTATACATATGTAACAAACCTGCATGTTGTGCACATGTACCCTAGAACTTAAAGTATAATAATAAAAGAAAATCTCATATAAAAGATATATATATATTTTTTCTTTTTCTATTATCTGCAAATTTTTTTATTATACTTTAAGTTTTAGGGTACATGTGCACAACGTGCAGTTTAGTTACATATGTATACATGTGCCATGCTGGTGTGCCGCACCCATTAACTTGTCATTTAGCATTAGGTATATCTTCTAATGCTATCCCTCCCTCCTCCCCCCACCCCACAACAGTCCCCAGAGTGTGATGTTCCCCTTCCTGTGTCCATGTGTTCTCATTGTTCAATTCCCATCTATGAGAGAGAACATGCAGTGTTTGGTTTTTTGTCCTTGCGATAGTTTACTGAGAATGATGATTTCCAATTTCATCCATGTCCCTACAAAGGACATGAACTCATCATTTTTTATGGCTGCATAGTATTCCATGGTGTATATGTGCCACATTTTCTTAATCCAGTCTATCATTGTTGGACATTTGGATTGATTCCAAGTAGCGACATTCCCTCTCTTTTATTTAAACGAAATATTTCTATTCTGTATGACATATTAGGCATCAGAAAAAGTAATAACTTTAAGATATGTAGTTTTTTTTTGGTGAAAACATACTTTCTTCTATGTGTTCACAAATGAAATACAAAGCCCCAGTTGCTTCTTATGATGTAATGTTTCCAATTTTAATAAACAAATATTTACTTTGTGCCTACTAGTCTAAGTACTGGGATTATAATAGTAGAAACAAGACAAAATTTTGTTCCATCATGTAGCTTACATTTTAATGGAGGAAGCAACAAATAAAATAAATAAAATACATATTATGTTAAATGATAATCAGTGATAAGGAAAATGTATATAAGGCAGGGGAACCTGATATTAAGTGCTGGGATGCCTAAAAATAGAAATGTAGGGCTTGGGTAAGGTTTATTAAGAATGAGGCTTTCGAGTAAAGACCTGAAGGAATGGAGAGTCGTAATTATATCTGAGGAAATTGTCCTCCACAGAAGAAAACAACATGTACCAAGACCTCAAAGCTAAAACATGCATAGCAATTTTCAAGAACAGTAAGAAGAAACTTTAGTGGCTAGATAGAGGTTAGTAAGAAAGGGTGAGGGATGGGTGTACCAGAAAATGAGGTTAGAAGGGTAACAGAGAGTTAGCACATGTAAAGCCTTAAAGACTGACATGAAGAACATGCCTCACTATTCCCACACGATGAGAAGCCATTACAAGATTGTTTATGGTGAGGAAAGGTACAGTTAAACTTGTGTTTTCATCTAGAAGGAGGCAAACACTATGGGAAAAATAAATAGAACAATGTAAGGGAGATTAGAAGTTGTGACAGTGAAGCCATAATTTAATTATAAATTGAGTGTTTAGGGTAAACATGTTTGAGAAGATAATATTTGAATAAAAACTTTTCAGAGGTGAAGAAGTTAAACAAATATCTACAGGAAGAGTATTTCAGAAATATAAAATAACTAGTGCAAAGACAATTAGTTGAAATGGTCAAACGCATGTCTGAGGGACATCTGGGATACCAATGTAACTAGAAAGAGTAGAACAAGAGGGACAGTAGTAGTGGATACAGTCCTAGAGATAATGGGAGTAGAAATCACACATAATAACACATTTACCATCTTATCTATTTTCAAGTTTACAGTTCAGTATTGTTAAGTATATTCACATTGCTGTGAAACAGATTTTCTGAGCTTTCTCATCTTGCAAATCTGAAACTCTGTACCCATTAAACCACTCCTGTTTTCTATCTCCTTCCAGCCCATGGTAATCATTCTACTTTCTGTGTCTATAAATTTCACTGCTGTAGATACCTCACATAAGTAGAATCATACAGTATTTGTCTTTTTGTGACTGTCTTACACCACTTAACATAATGTGCTCAAGGTTCATCCATGTTATATCATGTGACAAGATTTTTTTCCTTTTTAATAGTGAATAATATTCCATGTGTGACTATCCATCCATCAATAGACATTTGCAGTGATTTCAAATCTGTGCTATTGTTAATAGTGTTGCAATGAACACCTAGTGTGTAAATATCTCTTTGAGGACCTGCTTTCAATAATTTTGGGTACATATTCAGAAGAGGGATTGCAGGATTACAAAATAGTTTCTTTTTTACTTTTTCTGTGGGCCCTTCATACTGTTTATGATAGCATTTGCACAATTTTACAATCTTACCAACATTACACAAGCATTCTTATTTCCTCACGTTTTCTTATTTCCTCACGTTGCTATTTTCTGTGTTTTTTAAATAATAACCTTCCTAATGAATGTGAGGTAATATCTCATTGTGGTTTTGGTTTATATTTCTTTGATGATTAGTGATATATCAAGCATCTTTACATATGCTTGTCCATTTATGTATCATCTTTGTAGAATCATTTGTTAACATCTCTTGTCTATTTTAAAATTGAGTTATTTGACTTTTTTTGTTCATTTGTATGAATTCTTTATGTATTCTAGATATTAACTCCTTATCAGATATATAATTTGAAAATATTTTCTCACATTTTTTATGTTGCCATTTCATTCTATTGGTTTTGTTCTTTGATGCATTAAAGTTTGTAAGTTTGAAGTAGTCTGTTTGTCTTTTTTTTTTGCATTTGCTGCCTATGCTTTTGGTGTCCTATCCAAGAAATCATTGCCAAGTCCAATGTTGAAGCTTTACCCCTAGTTTTCTTCTAAGAGTTTTATAGTTTTAGGTCTTACATTTAGTTCTTTAATCCATTTTGAGTTAATTTTTGTACATGGTGTAAGATAAGGATCCAACTTCATTCTTTTGAATGTGGATATCTAGTTTTCCCAGCATCATTGGTTGAAGATTCTGTCCTTTCCCCTACTGAATTGTCTTAGCATTCATGTTGAAGATTATTTGACCATATACATGAGAGTTTATTTCAAAGTTTTCTATTCTACTCCATTAACATATTGATCTGTCTTTATGCCAGTACCATACTATTTTGTTTACTGAAACTTTGTAATATGTTTCAGGAAATCGAGAAAAACAAGTGAGTCCTCTAACCTTGTTCTTTTTAGAAAATAAACATTTTGGCTGGTGGCTGGCAAAATGGCTGAATAGACAGCTCTGGTCTGCAGCTCCTAGCGAGATCATTGCAGGGGTTGGGTGATTTCTGCATTTCCAACTGAAGTACCCAGCTCATTTCACTGCAACTGATTAGACAGTGGATGCAGCCCACAGAGGGTGATCCAAAGCAGGATGGGGTGTCACCTCACCCAGGAAGCACAACAGGTCAGAAAAGTCCCTACCCCTAGCCAAGGGAAGCCATGAGGGACTCTGCAGTGAGGAACGGTGCACCCTGGCCCAGATACTACGCTTTTCCCACAGTCTTTGCAACCCACAAACCAGGAGATTCCCTTGGGTGCCTGCACCACCAGGGCCCTGGGTTTCAAGCACAAAACTGGGCGGCCATTTGGGCAGACACCAAGCTAGCTGCAGTTTTCTTTTCTTTTCTTTACTTTTCTTTTCTTTTCTTTTCTTTCCTTTTCTTTCTCTTTCTTTCTTTCTTTTTTTCTTTCTTTCTCTTTCTTTGTTTTTATTTTTTCAGTGGCTGGTATGAGTGTTTCCTTTCTGTATTTACTGCCTCTTTCAGGAGCTATTGCAGGGCAGGCCTGGTGGTAACAAAATTCCTCAGCATTTCCTTTTCTGGGAAGGATTTTATTTCTCCTTTGCTTATGAAGCTTACTTTGGTTGCACATGAAATTCTGGACTGAAAACTCTTTTCTTTAAGAATGTCGAATATTGTTCCCCATTCTCTTCTGGCTTGTATCATTTCTGCTGAGAGGTCCACTGTCAGTCTGATGGGATTCCTTTTGTAGGTAACGTGGCCTTTCTCTGGCTGCCCTTAACAGTTTTTTCTTCATTTTGACCTTAGAGAATCTGATGATTATGGGTCTTGGGGTTGATCTTCTCTTGGAGTATCTTAATCGTGTTCTCTGTATTTCCTGAATTTGTATGTTGGCCTGTCCTTGCTAGGTTGGAGAAGTTCTCCCGGATAATATTCTGAGGTGCATTTTCCAGCTCATTTCCATTCTCCCTGTCTCCTGGTATTCTGATCAATTGTATATTCAGTCTTTTTATGAAGTCCCATATTTCTTGGAGGCTTTGTTCATTCATTTTCATTCTTTTTTCTCTATTTTTGACTGCGGGTCGTATTTCAGTAAGGTGGTCTTCAAACTCTGATATCCTTTCTTCCGCTTGGTCAATTTGGCTATTGATACTTGTGTATTCTTCATGAAGTTCTTGTGCTGTGTTTTTCAGCTCCCTCAGGTCATTTATGTTCCTCTCTAAACTGGTTATTCTAGTTAGCAATTCCTCTAACTTTTTATCAAGATTCTTAGCTCATTTGCCTTGGGTTAGAACATGTTCCTTTAGCTCATCGTTGTTTTCTTTACCCATCTTCTGAAGCCTATTTCTGTCAATTCATCCATCTAATCCTCCATCAAGTTATGTTCCCTTAATGGAGAGAAGTTGCAATTATTTGGAGGAGAAGAGGAACTCTGGCCTTTTGGGTTTTGAGCATGTTTTCATTGATTCTTTCTCATCTTCATGAGTTTTTCTAGTTATAATATTTGAGGCTGCTGACCCTTGTATCAGATTTTTGTGAGGGCCTTTTTGTTGTTGTTGATGCTGTTGTTGTTACTTTCTGCTTATTTGTTTTTCTTTCAATAATCAGGTCCCTCTTCTGTAGGGCTGCTGCAATTTGCCAGGGGTTTGCTTCAAGCCTTATTCATCTGATTTGCTCCTGTGCCTGGATATGTCACTCAGGAAGCCTGGAGAGCAGCAAAGATGGGTGCCTGCTCCTTGTTCTGGGACCTCTGACCTCGAGGGGCACCAGCCTGATGCCAGTAGAATTGCTCCTGTTTAGGATGTCTGACAATCCCTGTTGGAGGGTCTCGCCCAGTTGGGTGGCATGGGGAACAGGACTCATCTAATGAGGCACTTTGTCCCTTGGTGCATAGGGTGTGCTTTGCTGGGGGGAGCCCACTTGTCTGGATTTCCTGGATTCCTCAGACTACCAGGAGGAGAAGCTAAGTCTGCTGATCTGCAGAGACTGTGGCCCCCTAGAGGCTCAGATCCAGGGAGATCTGAATTCTGTCCCTGAGACTCTGGCTGGAGTTACCTGAGATCCTGCAGGGAAGCCCCACCCACTGAAGAAGAATGGGTCAGGGTTAGACCTAAAGAGGCACTCTGGCAACTGACTGCCACAGTCAGCGTGTCGGGCAGTGGGGACAAGTCTTGGTACCAAGACATCCAGCCTCCCTGGCTCCACCAGGGGAAAAGCGCAGGCTGAAGCTATAGAATGTGTGCTGCCCTTCCCCCACCCAGGGAACTTAGCGTGTTAGCCATTTGCCAGTCCCAGTGTTGTCTGCTGCCCCTCCACCAAGGAGCTCAAATGGTTTAGACAGCAGGCAGTGGCAGCTGGTGTTGGTCACCCCTCCCCCGAGAGTTTGGTAGGCTTAAGCAGATTCCAGCTGAAAGGCTGTAAGATTCTGGTTTGGGACCCTAGGTCCTGGTTGCGTGGGTCCGCAAGTGGGATCTTCCAATCTGTGGGTTTCACAGTTACGTGGAAAAAGCACAGTTTTCCCAGCAGGGTGGCTGGGGGGTGGTAGTTCCTCTTCCCCGTGTGGCTCTCAGGTGTGCTGCCTCACCGCACTGCTCTTCCTTCTCTCTGTGGGTCACTCCATCCTTCTAGTCAATTTTGGTGAGAGAACCTGGACACTTTGGTTGCCAGTAAAGGATTCACATCCTTCTTGTGGATTTTTTGATGGGAGCCTCTGAACGCAGCTGTTTCTAGTTGGCCATCTTGGCCCTGCCCCTGTGTTATTGCTTTGTAGTTCACAAGTCTGTGTATTTGAGTGTGTGTTTGTAGTGGCTGGTAATGGTCTTTTCTGTATTTAGTGCTTCCTTCAGCAGCTCTTGTAAGGCATGCCTGGTAGTGATGAATTCCCTCAGCATTTGCTTGTCTGAAGAGGGTCTTATTTTTCCTTTGCTTGTAAAGCTTAGTTTGCTGGATATGAAATTCTGGATTGAAATTGATTTTCTTTAACAATGTTGAATATTGGCCCCTAATCTCTTCTGGTTTGTAAGGTTTCTGCTGAGAGGTCTGCTGTTAGTCTGATGGGCTTCCCTTTGTAGGTTACCTGACCTTTCTCTCTGGCTGCCTTTAAGATGTTTTGTTTCATTTTTACCTTGGAGAATTTGATGATTATGTTTTTTGTGGATGGTCTTCTTTTGAAGTATCTTACTGGGGTTCTCTGCGTTTCTACAATTTGAATGTTGGCCTCTCTAGCTGGGTTGGGGAAGTTCTCATGGAGGATGTCCTGAAATATGTTTTTCCAAGTTGGTTCCATTCTCCCCATCTTTTTTAGGGACACCAACGTGTCATAGATTTCGTCTCTTTACATAACTTCATATTTCTCAGAGGTGTTTGTTCCTTTTATTCTTTTATCACTATTATTCTCTGGCCGTCTTATATCAGAAAGTCAATCTTCAAGCTGTGAGATTCTTTTCTCCACTTGGTCTATTTTGCTATTAATATTTATGATTACATTATGAAATTATTGTAGGGTTTTTTTTCAGCTCTATCAGGATTGTTACTTTTTTTTCTATATTGGCTATTTTGTCTGCCAGCTCCTGCAATTTTATCATAATTCTTAACTTCCTTAGAATGGGCTTCAATATATTCCTGTAGCTCACTGATCTTTGGTCCTGTCTATATGCTGAAATTTATTTCTGTCACTTCATCCATCTCAGCTTACTTCAAAACCCTTGCTGGAGAGGTGATGTTGTTGTATGGAGGAAAGAAGGTACTCTGGCTTTTTGTCAGGGTTCTTGTGCTGGAACTTTCTTGTTTTTTTGGGCTTGTGTTCCTTCATTTTTTGAGGTTGCTGACCTTTGAATGGGTCTCTTTTCTTATTTGATGAACTTGTATAAGATATTCAGCTGACTGACTTTGTTTCTGGAAGATTTTAGAGGGCCAATGCTTAGCTCCCAAGTCCTGGACTGTGCAGTCTAACTCTAAGGAACTTGTATTGGGCCCCAACTTTGTTCTCTGCAGCTCCTTGAGATAGGAATCCTCTGTGCTGGGGTTGCAGGGTAGGTGGGCAATGTGCTCCCAAACCCGCTGGTCACTAAACATCAAGGAGTGGTGTCAGCCAAAGCTTTTTATAGTGCGGTGACAGCAGGATTCAGCATTGTTTACACATGTCAGCAGCAGTGGTAGCAACAGTACAGTGGGGTGCACACTCATCAGCTGCATCAGGATGTTAGTGGGTGCCAGGGTGCCTGTCACCCTGTGAGTATTCACCACAGTGGTGGAGGTAACACAGCTCAAGGGGTATCAGGGTCCCCTGCTGGTGACTGTGTTTGTGTGTTCACACTGGTGGTGGTGTTGGTTCGGGGATGGGGTGCTGGTGGGTGCAGGTCTTTGTGTCTTCTCTGTGCACCACAAGCAGGAGTGGTTACTTAGGGCTGCTATTCTCCACATCTAGTTTCACTCCCATGGCAGTGTTGGCACAAGGGTGGGGTGCTGGTGGGGTTGAGTCTGGCTGGCTCTGTGTTCACCAGTGCACCCTCTGCATTGGTAATCAGTGGGAGGATGGGAGGTGGAATATGCTCCCACCACAGCAGTAGGGCTGGGTGCATGCATACTCCTGTGCTGGCAGGGCAAGGAAAACAACACCAGCCCACACAGACACTTGCCAGCAAAGTGATGTGGGGAGTTGTCATGGGCCACGGAGAAGCTGCAATTTGTGGAGGAAGTGTACCGGCTGGTGCGTAGCCATGGGGGCCACCCTGCTGGAACTCTGCCATTCAGGTGGTCCACCAGCACAGAGGCTATAATGTAGGCACCTGAGGCTGCCTTGCAAGACGGTGTGGTCAGGCTGGAGCCTCAGGAGAGGCTAGCAGACCAAGGGGTACTCCGGTCAGACTGGCCCCATCTGATGGGGAAGATAACCCTGCAGAGTTCAGGACCAACAGTTCCTCTAGAGCTAAAGTCTCCTATGGGAGCAAGTTGAGCCTAGGGCAATGGCTGTCCTTGGCTGGGCTCCACTACAGCCACTCCCCTGGTTTCCACATCAACTGGCTTGCTTCCCCTATCAGTTCTCTAAGTAGCTCTTACTACAAATTTGAGTAAAGGGTAGAACTCAACTGGAGGTGGACAGGTCTTGTCCTGCGGAGGTTCCAGTGGCCTGTGGCGAGAACAGGTTATTTTTTGCCGGTTCAACTCACCCATTCTCCTGAAGCTGTTGGGAGCCAGAAATGAGTCCAGATGCACAGTAGCCCCATGTAGGGTTTTCAACTTTCTCCCGCTTCAGCCCAGCTTCTGTGTCTTACCTCCATCCACTTTCGGTGACTTCCCTCTGAAGTCATTGATTTTTCTATTGTTTTTCTATTCTCTATTTTGTTTATCTCTGCTCTAATATTTATTATTCTCTTTCCTCTATTAACTTTGTGTTTAGTTTGTTCTTTCTGTAGCTTCTTGAGGTATAAAGTTAGGTTGTTGATTTGGGATTCTTTTTAATGTATAAATTTACAGTTATAAATCTCCCAATTAGCACTGTTTCCCAAAGTTTAGATATGTTGTGTTTTCATTTTTGTTAGTCTCAAAATATTGTCTGATTTCCCTTCTGACTTCTTTTTAGATTCATTGATTGTTGAAAATTGTCTTGTTAATTTCTCCATATTTGTGGATTTTCTACATTTTCTTGTGCTAATCATTTCTATTTTTATCACATTCCGATAAAAAAATACTTCACATGATTTAACCCATTTTCTCTTTTCCCTGAGAATACTCCTCAGCAGCGTCTGTGGCTGCAGCATTTACCCTTGGATAACTTTGTCATAAAATATATTACTTTTATTATTATTTTTTCAGCACTCTAGTATAACAACTTTGGAGACAAAATACATCATTCTATTTATAGCATTCTGTTTTTAGTAGTGGTATTTTCATTTACAAAATAAACTAATTCTTGATTGCTAAAAATGTCAAATGCTCCAAAACATAATATTTCTACACATGATGTTAACATCTTTCTTGAACAGTTGTTGGACAAAGATTCATTTAATGAATCTGATTTTTCCAAAATAGGCAATTCTGATGATTCAGATGATTCTGATGTTAGTTCTGTTTGGAAATAAATCCAAGAACAGTTTTTTATATTTTATTCTCACAGTAAAAATCAGTCACATTTGCTTCAGCCTGAAAGTGTGTTCATGTAAAATTAAATAAGTACTGGCAGTGAGCTGCACTTTTTTTTTCTATCTCTTTTGGAAAGTGAGGTATTGAATTCTGTTTTTATGCTTTTGTTTATTTCTCACTTCAATTCTAAAAAAAAATTGCTTCATACATTTGAAGCTCTGAACTTTGGATAACTATTATATCTTTGTTAATTGACCCTTTTAGCATTGTATAATGTCTTTCTTTGTCTCTTGTAACCATTTTTGATTGGTCTATTTGTCTACTATTCGAATAGCTATTCCTGCTTTTTCTTGTTTACCATTTTCATGGAACATCTTTTTTCCTTATTTCACGTTCAACCTATGTGTCCTTGATCTAAAGTGTGTCTCTTGTTCACAACGTATAGTTGGATCTTATTTTCTAATCCACTCAGCCAATCTGTCTTTTGATTAGGGAGTTTAATCTGTTTATTTGTGAAGTATTTCTCTATAAGGAAGAAGTTACTGTTGTAATTTTGTTAATTGTTTTCTGTGTATTTGTAGCCTTTTTGTTTCTCCTATCCAATATTATTGATTTCCATTGTGTTTGTAAAATTTTTTTCCTTATGTGATTTGATTCTCTTCTCATTTCCTTCTGTATATATTGTATAAATAATTGCATCATGGTTACTATAAAATGGCAAAAAGCATCTTAAAATTATAGCATTCTATTTTAAATTGGCAAGAACTTAACTTCAATTCAATATAAAAAGTCTACTCTTTACAACCTCACCCACACCCTCAGTTTATGTTGTTGTTGTCACAACTTATATCTTTATATATTGTACAGTCATGGACATAGATTTATTGTTATTTTTGCTTTTGGCATTTACATTCTATATACCAAAATTACAGTAGTATGTTTTATTATATTTATCCACATATTAACCTTTACTGGAGGTAAACAGTTTTTTGAACAGCTTTATGTTGCTGTCAATTTACTTTCATTTCCACTTGAAAGATACCTTTTAGCATTTTGTGTGTGTGTGTGAGTGTGTGTGTGTGTGTGTGTGTGTGTGTAGAACACGTCTAGTGGTGATGAACTCCCTTAGCTTTTGCTTATCTAACAATGTCTTAATTTCTCATTTTAGGATAGTTTGGTCAAATACAAAATTCTTTGTTGAGAGTTTTATTTTTCCTTCAGCATTTTGAATATATTATCAACCTTCTGGACTGCAATATTTCTCCTGAGAAATCCACTGATAATGTAACAGAAGCTCCCTTATATGTGTTAAATCACTTTTTTCTTGATGCTTGTGCAGTTGTTTCTTTATCTTTTATTTTAGATATGTTAATTATAATATGTTTTGCTGTGGTTCTCTCTTGATTTATTTCAGTTGAACTTTTTGAATCTGTATGTTCACTTCTTTACTCAGTTTTAATGAGTTCTTGGGAATTTTTTTTAAAAAAATATACTCTCTTTATCTATTTTCCCTTTGGTGTTCTCATATTACATCTGTTACATGTACATATTACATCTGTACATATTACATCTGTTACAATTAAAATTGTTCCACAATCCCTGAATATTCTGTTCTGTTTTTTTTTCAGTCTTTTTTATTCCTCTGGATTTTCAATTTGGAAGGTATTAATTGTAAAATCCTTAAGCTCAGAATTTTTTTCCCAGCCATGTTCAGTCTATTAATGAGCCCATCAAATGCACTATTTCTTTTCATTGCAGTGTTTTTTTAATCGTAATCTCTATCTTTTTTTTTAGCTATTCCTTAAAATTTCCATCTCTTTGCTTACATATCCATCTGGTCTTATGTGTTGTCTACCTTTTTCATTAAATCTTTTACCATATTAATGGTAGATTATTATAAGTTCCTGGGTTGAACCTTTCAACTTTCTCAACATTCCTAATTATCTTAGTCTACTTGGACTGCTATAAGAAAATACCATAAACTGATACCTTTTAAACTACAGACATTTATTTCTTACAGCTCTAGGGGCTTAGACGTCCATGATCAAGGTGCTAGCAGATGCAGTGAATGATAAAGGCCCCTTTCTTGGTTTTATACATGGCCATCTTCTTGTCTTAACCTCACATGATGAAAGAGGTAGAGGATATTCTTCCCCCACCTTGGTTATGTTCTCTGAAACCTCTTATATAAGGGCACTAATCCCATTCATGAGGGCTTATTCACATGACAGCACTGCCATATCTGACTCTGGTCTTGATGGCTTCCATTTTTTCAAACTGTTTTTTTTTTTTTTGCTTGTTTTGTTTTTACATTTTAGTATGCTTTGTAATTTTTTGTTAAAATATGGTTCATGATGTACTGGGTAAAATGAACTACTGGCCAGTCATGGTGGCTGATGTCTGTAATCCCAGCACTTCAGAATGTCAAGACAGGAGAATCACTTGAACCTAGGAGTTTGAGAGCAGCTTGGGCAACATTGTGATAACCTGTTTCTAATAAAAACAATAATAAAATGAATAATAATACAAATGAACTTCTGTAAATAAGCTTTTTGTAAAGTAGTGGTAAGGAGTGAGGGAAAAGGAACCACTCTGGAGTCCTATGATTAAGTTTCAGTTTTGGGGTAAACTTGGACTCTAAATTTCACCAGTTCTTCTCAGCCTTAGGTGGAATAGGATGGCTAGAGGGGGTTTGAGTTGGGTATTACACTTTCCCCAGGTTGGTTATGTTCTGATAAAACTCTAGCATTTTAAGCTCTTTTAAATAGTTCATGCTGAAGGCAAACCTTTTTAAGAATAACAGAACACTGTGGTATATTTCAAAATCGTTCATTTTCCTCTCCTCTTGAAAGGAGCACAAGGAAGTGTTTTTTTTTGTTTGTTTGTTTTTTGTTGTTGTTGTTGTTGTTTCCTGATATTTACTGCAGTGACCTGGTAGAGCTCCTGGGAGAAAAACTCACAAAAATGTGGGGCTCCACCTTAGACTGGGCTGTCTTAGAGGTTTTAACTGTCAGATTTGCCCACATTAGGCCTCCATTAATTATTGAATTACAGTTCAGGTTTTTCTATCCTGTTCCCACAGAGGTTTCTGCTTTGTATGTCATGATTCCTCATATATGCCCATATGTCTGTCCAATTTTGGGGACAGTGGTTTGTCATGTGGTCTTACCTCTCTTATATGCCTAAAAAGAGTGTTTTTTTTTTTTATTTTGGTGTGTTCAGCTTTGATGCTCAATCAGAAACTGGAAGACTCCATATGCTTTTTATTTACAAATTCTTGTTCTAGGCCAAAATTCTCATCTTACTCATTGTGATGGTTAATACTGAGTGTCAACTTGATTAGATTAATGAATACAAAGTATTAATCCTAGGTGTGTCTGTGAGGGTGTTGCCAAAGGAGATTAACATTTGAGTCAGTGGTCTGGGAAAGGCAGACTCACCCTTAGTTGGGTGGGTACCATCTAATCAGCTGCCAGTGAATATAAAGCAGGCAGAAAAACATGAAAAGGAGAGACTGGCCTAGCCTCCCAGCTTACATCTTTCTCCCATGCTGGATGCTTCCTGCCCTCAAATATCAGACTGCAAGTTCTTCATCTTTGGGACCTGAACTGGCTCTCCTTGCTCCTCAGCTTGCAGACAGCCTATGGTGGGACCTTGTGATCATGTAAGTTAATACGTAATCAACTCCCATATATATATATAATATATCCTATTTGTGTATATATCTACTTATCTATCTATCTTCTATTTTTATATATATATTCCCTTTATATATATATGTTCTATATTTATATAGATCTCTATATATATGTAAAGGTATGTGTGTGTGTGTGTATATATGTATATACACACATATATATATGGTATGGGATAATGTTGGAAAGAACATAGAGCTGGATAAGGCTGAATCATATATATATTTATATATATTTCTATATATATTTATATATTTACATATATTTATATATATATTTATATATTTATATATATTTCTATATATTTCTATATATTTATATATTTATATATATTTATATATATTTATAGGTTTATATATTTATATATTTATATGTTTATATATTTATATATATATTCATATATTTATATATATTTATGTTTATATATTTTTATATATTTATATGTTTATATATTTATATATATTTATATGTTTATATATTTGTATATATTTATATATTCATATATATTTATATATTTATATATTTATATATATTTATATTTTTATATATTTATATATTTATATATTTATATATTTATATATCTTTATATATTTATATATTTATATATATTTATATATCTTTATATATTTATATATTTATATATATTTATATATCTTTATATATTTCTATATTTATATATATTTCTATATTTCTATATTTATATATATATTTCTATATTTCTATATTTATATATTTATATATTTCTGTTTATATATACTTATATATCTATACATATTTTTATATTTATATTTTTATATGTATATATTTATATATATGTATTTGTATATATTTATATATATGTATTTATATATTTATATCTACTTCTATATATATTTATATATTTATATATTTATATATATTTATATATTTATATATATTCATATATATATTTATATATATTTATATATTCATATATATATTTATATATATTTATATATATTCATATATATATTTATATATATTTATATATTCATATATATATTTATATATATTTATATATATTCATATATATATTTATATATATTTATATATATTGATATATATTGATATATATATTTCTATATATATTTATATATATTTCTATATATATTTATATATATTTCTATATATATTTATATATTGATATATAGTTATATATAGTTATATATATTATATATAGTTATATATAGTTATATATATTTATACATATTTATATATATTTATATATTTATATATATTTATATATATATCCATATATATCGATATATATATCTATATATATTTATATATCTCTATATATCTGTATATATCTATATATCTCTATATATATTTATATATATCTATATATATTTATATATATCTATATATATCTACATATATCTTTATATATTTCTATATATATCTACATATATCTATATATATTTCTATATATATCTACATATATCTATATATATTTCTATATATATCTACATATATCTATATATTTCTATATATATCTACATATATCTATATATATTTCTATATATATCTACATATATCTATATATATTTCTATATATATTTATATATATTTCTATAGATTTATTTCTATATATATTTATATATTTCTATATATTTCTATACATTTCTATAGATTTATACATATATTTCTATATATTTCTATATATTTCTATATATATTTCTATATATTTCTATATATTTCTATATATATTTCTATATATTTCTATATATATTATATAGATTTTTATATATATTTATATAGATTTATATAGATTTTTATATATATTTATAGATTTTTATATATATTTATGTATTTATAGATTTTTATATATATTCATATATATTTTTATATGTATTTACATATATTTATATTTTTATATGTATTTATATATATTTTTATTTTTGTATGTATTTATATATATAATTTTTATTTTTATATGTATTTATATATATTTTTATTTTTATATGTATTTATATGTTTATATTTTTATATGTATTTATATATATTTATATTTTTATATGTATTTATATACATTTATATTTTTATATGTATATATATTTATATATTTATTTATTTATATTTACATATATTTATATATATTTATACATATTTATATATTTACATATTTATATATTGATATATTTACATATATTCATATATATTTATATATATTTTTATATATATTCATATATATTTATATATATTTTTATATATATTCATATATATTTATATATATTCATATATATTTATACATTTATATATATGTTGATATATAGATATATATTTATATATATTGATATATATTGATATATATTGATATATAGATATATATTGATATATATTTATATATATAGATATATATATTTATATATGTATATTCATTATATATATTTATATATATATTTATATATGTAGATTTATATATATATTTATACATATATAGCTCTTTCCCTCTAGAGAACCCTGACTAATACAGATTTTGGTAACAGGAGTGTTTCTAAAGGAACAGAATACTAAAGATGCAATTCTTTAGTTGGTTTTGGGGCTTCTGGAGTTGGCTGCTTAATATGATTATACCCAAAAATTCTAAGGCATCTACTTCCAATAGTATGGAGAACACTGATAGTCCTTGGCATGAACTGTTTAGAGAGTTATGCAAAATAAATGCATTTGACACTCCTGATTTGCTCATGAGAGACAAGGAGTTTAGTGACTATATAGGTAATAACTTTGATCACATGTGGAGAACCAAAAAATGTAATGAAGCTGGATGATTGCCCCTAAGTTCAGTGGACAAAATGATGAAAGAAAATAATGAACTCAGGAATTCTGTCTCCCAGCTTCAGAAGCAGATACTGAGTCTCAAATCTGCTAAGACTGCCCTGAGTGAGAGTCTTATCTCCTGTAGAGAAATGGCTGAAATTGTGGAAAAACAGACACAAGCTGTTATCATTGCCAGCGGCTGACCTGCAGTGAAAGATACATGCACAGCCTCACCATGTGTCTATTGTTAAAGAGAGGGCATTGATTGAAAAACAATAGGACCCTGCAACTTGGAATGGTAATGTGTGGGAGCACCCTGATGAAGTTGGGGACACTGAGTTTTTAAACTCTGATGAACCTTTCTTGCCAGAAGAAAAAACTTTCCCATCCCCAGTAGTGGCAACATCCCCTCCCCAACCCATGCTGCCATCAGCCTTTCAACCTTTGTCTGAGGAGATAAACCCTGCGCTGCCTGAGGCAACAATGATGGCCTCCCTTGTGGCAGTTGCCAGGCAAGATAATGTTGATTCTCCTCAGGCGCCACCCCCAACAACTCTGTTTGCTTCTAGACCTATAACTAGACTAAGTCCTCACCGAGAGGTGAGGTTGAGAGTGTGGCCCATGAGGAGGTGTGCTACACTCAAAAAGAACTGTTTGATTTCTCTAATTTATATAAACAGAAATCTAGAGAACAGGCATGGGAATGATTATTAAAGGTATAGGATAATGTTGGAAGGAACATAGAGTTGGATAAGGCTGAATTCATGGATTTGGGCCCACTAAGTAGGGACTCATTTTTAATGTTGCAATTCAGGGAGTTAAAAAAGTTTCTCACAGTTTATTTGCTTGGTTAGCTGAAATATGGATTAAAAGATGGCCCACTGTGAGTGAGCTGGAAATGCCTGATCTGCCTTGGTTTAATGTAGAGGAAGGGATCCAAAGGCTTAGGGAAATTGGGTTGGTGTAGTGGATTTGTCACTTTAGATCAACTCATCTCAGCTGAGAGGTTCCGGAAGACATACCCTTGATGAATGCCTTGTGAAATAGATCGGTGAGGGCAGCACCTGCATCTTTGAAGATCCCTGTAATGGTTCTTCTCCTTATGTCAGATCTAAATGTAAATACAGTGGAAATACTTGGTTCCCAAGGTTGCAGGGGCAAAGTGACAGCACTCAACAGTCAAAGGCATTGTGGGCGTAGCTACTGTAATGAACAGTAGATGCAAAGTGGCTATCAGAATAGTCTGACTTGTGTAGAGCTCTGGCATTGGCTAATTAATCACTATGTTCCTAGAAGTAAAATTGATAGGAAGCCTATTGCATTTCTACTTAATTTATACAAGCAGAGAACTTCTATGTCGAATGGACAAAAGACTAATTTGTATTTGAGTTATAAAAACAGAGAATCACAGCCCCTCAATCAATTTCCAGACTTGAGCCAGTTTACATACCCAGACCAGAACCCCTTGAATGAAAGGGAGGTCGGTTCCCCTAGAGGAAGGACCCCTCTACATTAACAAAAATTTATGCAGTGAATCTTTCTCCCATCTTTCACCAAAAAAGACCTCTGGCCTTTTACCAGGGTAACTGTGTACTGGGGAAAGTAAAATAATCAGATATTTCAGGGACTGCTGGACATTGGCTCTGAAATGACGTTGTTAGCAGGGGACCCAAGACATCATTGTGGTCCTCCACTTAAAGTAGGGGTTTACGGATATCAGGTAGTTATTGGAGTTTTAGCTCAGGTCTGACTTACAGTGGATCCAGTGGGTCCCCAGACTCCTCTTATGGTCATTTCCCCAGTGCCAGAATGCATAATTGGCATAGAAATACTTAGCAGCTGGCAGAACTCCCCCATTGGCTCCCTGACTGGTAGGGTGAGGGCCACTCTGGTGAGAAAGGCCAAATGGAAGCCATCAGAGCTTCCTCTACCTAGAAAAATAGTAAATCAAAGCAATGTCACATCCATGGAGGAATTGCGGAGATCAGTGCCACCATCAAGGACTCGAAAGACACAGGGGTGGTGATTCCCACCACATCCCCATTCAACTCTCCCATTTGGCCTGTTTGGAAGACAGATGGATCTTGGACAATAACAGTGGATTATCATAAGCTTGACCAAGTGGTGACTCCAATTGCAGCTGCTGTACCAGATGTGGTTTCATTGCTTGAGCAAATTAACACATCTCCTAGTACCTGTTATGCAGCCATTAACTTGGAAAATGCCTTTTTCTCCATTCCTGTCCATAAGGCCAACCAGAGCAATTTGCCTTCAGCTGGCAAGGCCAGCAATATACCATTACTGTCCTACCACAAGGGTATATCAACTCTTGGTTTTGTGTTATAATTTTATTTGGAGAGATCTTGATTGCTTTTTGCTTCTACAAGGTATCAAACTGGTCCGTTACATTGATGACATTATGCTGATTGGATACAGTGAGCAAGAAATAGCAAACACACTGGACTTATAGGTGAGACATTTGCATGTCAGAGGCTGGGAAATAAATCTGACTAAAATTCAGGGACCTTCTACCTCAGTAAAATTTCTAGGGATCCATTGTTTTGTGACCTGTCGAGATATTCCTTCTAAGATAAAGGGTAAGTTGCTGCATTTGGCCCCTCCTACAAACAAGAAAGAGGCACAATGCCTAGTCGGCCTATTTGGATTCTGGAGGCAACACATTCCTCATTTGCGTGTGTTACTCCAGCCCATTTATCAAGTGACCCTAAAGGCTGCCATTTTTGAGTGGGGTCCAGAACAGGAGAAGGCTCTGCAACAGGTCCAGGCTGCTGTGCAAGCTGCTCTGCCACTTGGGCCATATGACCCAACAGATCCAATGGTGCTTGAGGTGTCAGTGGCAGACAGGGATAATCTTTGGAGCCTTTGGCAGGCCAACATAGGTGAATCACAGTGGAGGCCTCTAACATTTTGGAGCAAGGCTCTGCCATCTTTTGCACATAACTGCTCTCCTTTTGAGAGACAGCTCTTGGCCTGTTACTGAGCTTTGGTGGAAACTAAATGTTTGACTATGTGTCATTAAGTCACCATGCAACCTGAACAGCCTATCATGAACTGGGTGCTTTCTGACTCATCTAGCCATAAAGTTGGTCGTGCATAGCAGTGTTTTCCATTATCAAATGGAAGTGGTGTATCCATGATCAGGCTTGAGCATGTCCTGAAGGCACAAGTACGTTACATGAGGAAGTGTCTCAAAAGCCCATGTTCTCCACTTCTGCCACCCTGCCTTGTCTTTACCAGTCTGCACTGATAACCTCATGGGACGTTCCCTATTATTAGATGACAGGGAAAGAGAAGACTAGGGCTGGGTTCACAGATGGTTCTGCACGATACGCAGGCACCACTCAAAAGTGGAAAATTGGTGACAAAGAAATTGATATTTGTATCCCATGTGCCTGCTCACCAACAGGTGACCTTAGCAGAAGAGGATTTTAATAATCAAGTGGATAGGATGACCCATTCTGTGGACAGCACTCAGCCTCTTTCCCCATCCACCCCTGTCATCACCCAATGGACCCTTGAAGAAAGTGGCAATGGTGGCAGCGATGGAGGTTATGCATGGGCTCAGCAACATGGACTTCCACTCACCAAGGCTGACCTCTCTGCAGCCACTGCTGAGTGCCCAATTTTCCAGCCACAGAGACTAACACCGAGCACTAGATATGGCACCATTCCTTGGGGTGATCACCCAGCTACCTGGTGGCAGGTTGGTTTTATTGGATCTCTTTTATCATGGAGAGGGCAGACGTTTGTCCTCACTGGAGTAGACACTTACTGGATATGAGTTTCTGTATCCTGCATGCAATGGTCCTGCCAAGATTATCATCCATGGACTCATGGAATGTCTTATTCATTGTCATGGTATTCCACACAACATTGCCTCTGACCAAGTCACTCACTTTATGGCTAAAGAACACGGCATTTTCTTTATCCAGTCTATCTGTGATGGGCATTTGGGTTGGTTCCAAATCTTTTCTATTGTGAACAGTGCTGCAATAAACATATGTGTGCATGTGTCTTTATAGTAGAATGATTTGTAATCCTTTGGGTATATATCCAGTAATGGGATTGCTGAGTCAAATGGTATTTCTGGTTGTAGATACCTCAGGAATCGCCACACTGTCTTCCACAATGGTTGAACTAATTTACACTCTCACCAACAGTGTAAAAGCATTCCTATTTCTCCGCATCCTCTCCAGCACCTGTTGTTTCCTGACTTTTTAACGATTGCCATTCTAACTGGTGTGAGATGGTATCTCATTGTGGTTTTGATTTGCATTTCTCTAATGACTAGTGATGATGAGCTTTTCTTGATATGTTTGTTGGCTGCTTAAATGTCTTCTTTTGAGAAGTATCTGTTCATATACTTCACCCACTTTTTGATGGGGTTGTTTGTTTTTTTCTTGTAAATTTGTGTAAGTTTTTTCTAGATTATGGATATTAGCCCTTTGTCAGATTAATAGATTGAAAATATTTTCTCCCATTCTGTGGGTTGCCTGTTCACTCTGATGATAGTTTCTTTTGCTGTGTAGAAGCTCTTTAGTCTAATTATATCCCATTTGTTAATTGTGGCTTTTGTTGCATTGCTTTTGGTGTTTTAGTCATGAAGTCTTTGCCCATGCCTATGTCCTGAATGGTATTGCCTAGGTTTTCTTCTACGGTTTTTATGGTTTTAGGTCTTACGTTTAGGTCTTTAATCTATCTTGAGTTAGTTTTTGTATAAGGTGTAAGGAAGGGGTGCAGTTTCAGTTTTCTGCCTATGGCTAGCCAGTTTTCTCAACACCATTTATTAAATAGGGACTCCTACACCATGGAATACTATGCATCTATAAAAAAGGATGAGTTCATGTCCTTTGCAGGGACATGGATGAAGTTGGAAACCATCATTCTCAGCAAACTAACACAGGAACAGAAAACCAAACACCGCATGTTCTCACTCATAAGTGGGAGTTCAACAATGAGAACACATGGATGCAGGGAGGGGACCATCACACACCGGGGCCTGTCAGGGGGTCGGGGGCTAGGGGTGGGATAGCCTTAGGAGAAATACCTAAAGTAGATGTCGAGTTGATGGGTGCAGCAAACCACCATGGCATGTGTATACCTATGTAACAAAACTGCACGTTCTGCACATGTATCCCAGAACTTAAAGTATAATTTTTTTTTTTTTTAAAAAAAGCATGGCAGTGGGCTTATGCTCATGGAATTCACTGATCTTACCATGTTGCCCATCATACTGAAGAAGCTGTATGGTTAGAATGGTAGAATGGCCTTTTGAAGTCACAATTACAATGCCAACTAGGCAACAATACTTAGCTGGGCTGGTGAAAAGTTCTCCAGAAAGTCATGTATGCTCTGAATCAGCATCCAATATATGGTGCTGTTTCTCCTATAGCTAGGATACACAGGTCCAGGATTCAAGAAGTGGAAGTGGAAATGGCACCACTCACCATCACTCCTAACCACTGGAAAAACTTTTGCTTCCCGTTCCTGTGACATTACGTTCTGCTGGCCTACAGTTCTTAGTTCCAGGGGGAGGAACTCTGCCACCAGGAGACACAACAACAATTCCACTAAACTGGAAGTTAAGATTGCCAACTGGACACTTTGGGCACCTCCTACCTTTTAAGTTAACAGGCTAAGAACGGAGTTACAGTGTTGGCTGGGGTGATTGACCCAGACTATCGAGATGAAATCAGTCTACTACTTCACAACGGAGGTAAGGAAGAGTATGCGTGGAATACAGGAGATCCATTAGGGCATCGCTTAGTATTACCATGCCCTGTGATTAAGGTCAATGGGAAACTATAACAGCCCAATCCAGACAGGACTACAAATGGCCTAGACCCTCCAGGAATGAAGGTTTGGGTCACTCTACCCAGAATAAAACCACAACCAGCTGAGGTGTTTGCTGAATGCAAAGGGAATACAGAAAGGGTAGTAGAAGAAGGTAGTCATCAATACCAGCTACAACCATGTGACCAGCTGCAGAAACGGGGACTGTAATTGTCATGAGTATTTCCTCCTTCTTTTGTTAAAAACATGTTTGTGCATGTATCCACTTGTACTAAGAAAATATCTTCATTTTATTTACTTTTTCCTTTATCATGTGACACAAGATTTATTGACTTCATATCAACATTTAAGTATTGTTAACTTTATGTATAGTATTTGGGTTGGGGATTGGTGCATTTCTCATTGCACAAAGGATAGTTGTATTATGTTAGGCATAATTATGACATTATTATTGTCTTTATTTGAAGATCATGTATGATCTCAGGAGATGTGTATGGGTTCAGGTTGACAAGGGGTGGACTTATGATGGTTAATACTGAATGTCAACTTGATTGTATTTAAGGATACAAAATATTGATCCATAGATGTATCTATGAGGGTGTTGCCAAAAGAGATTAACATTTGAGTTAGTGGGCTGGGAAAGGCAGACCCATCCTTAATCAGGTGGGCACCATCTAATCAGCTGCCAGCAAATATAAAGCAGGCAGAAAAATGTGAAAATGAGAGACTGGCGTAGCCTCTCAGACTACATCTTTCTGCCATGCTGGATGCTTCCTGCCCTCGAAAATGGACTCCAAGTTCTTCAGTTTTGGGAGTTGGACTGGCTGTCCTTGCTCCTCAGCTTGCAGACAGCCTATTGTGGGACCTGGTGATCATGTATGTTAATACTTAATAAACTCTCCATCCTATTAGTTCTGTCCCTCTAGAAAACCCTGACTAATACACTCATATTGTTAACAGTTATTTTAATGTTTGTGTCCAGTAATCTCAACATCTATAGATCATTTACATTATTTCTGTCATATAGTTTTGTATTGATATTGGTTGCCTGGTGTTATCTCCCAGTATATATGTTCTTTTTATTACATACCAGACATTTTGTATTAAATATTGTAGAGATATTTGAAGATTCAGAATTGTAATCCTCCCTCAAAGAGGATTTATGTTAGCTTCTTTCTTCCAATCAGAATATGGGCATGTCACATCTATACAATTAGTGATTGATCTGATTAGCAGCTGGCTTTAATCTTTTGAATGGTCTTTTCTGTATCAAGTTATTCCTTTAATTTAAAGTGTAGCCCTCAAATGCATACAATGAAAGCCTGGGGTGGTTAAAAGAGACTCTTCTTTTTGCTGAGTCTTGAATTCCAGTTGGCTTTCCCAGCTTTATGAAACTGATATAAATTAAGATGGGTTTTCAGCTCCCAAAATCTGGTAATGGTTGATTAATGCATTGAGAGGAAAAGTAAAGTGAAATGCCCTGTTTACCATTCATTTTTTTCCCTTTGCTTCTGAATATTGGATCTTCATATTCTTGCTGCTTTATTAGCTCATTCATACCTTACAATGTATTAAAAATATTTTTGTACAGCTTTTCTAATTGTTTTCCTGCAGAGTGTTTTTTCTGAATCAACCTGAGTTATCACTGCTGGAAATAAAATTCTCCTTTGTGCATTTTGATATGCTATTTCTTACATAATGTTTTATCATTGAATCCTTTAACTATATTTGCTTTCTTCCTTTGTTGGAGGAGTTATTTGTACTGAGACTCGGGGTAGGAAGGAATGTATTCTCTGGGTGCTTTGTGAAATATTTTGCATTTAAAAAAGCCTAAATTATGGTGCTATTTTAACATGGTAATAGATTTTTATATATATTTTAACATTTCACCTTGTTTCAGCTACATTTCCCATTTACTCAATAAAACATTAATTTAGATGCTGCTGTGAAGTCGTTTTCCTAATGTAAAGTCCCTCATCAGTTGAATTTAAGTAAAGGAGATTGCTCTGGATACTCTGGGTGGGCCTGATTAATTCCATTGGAAGGCCTTAAAAACAAGGACGAGGCTTTGCAGAGATCAAAAGAGAGAGAGAAAGACAGGGAAAGTGATTAAGAATGAGAGACAAAGTGAGAGAAAGAATGAGAACATAAATTCTGTCTGTGGCCCATGCAGGTGAGATCTAGCTTGCCTTCACTGTCTCCCTGACTTATGGATTTTGAACTTTCTAAGGTAGCCCCAAAATCATGTAAGCCACTTCCTATAACAAATCTTAGAACTTACTCAAATTTATTGAGAAAGAATCTGAAGCTTATATATATATATATGGTATATTTTATATATACTTTATATATATTATATATTGTATATATTATACAAATATAAAAATATATATATCTTCTATTGGTTTTGCTTCTTACATATATAATATCTGCAGTATTATATTTAAATATATATCTATGCTATTATATTTAAATAGGTCTTTTTGTCCTGTTGCTGGCACAAATGAATATAATATGCATAATTAAGTCAAATTAGTATAATTAGTTTGGGAATATAAATGGAAGGAGAAATACAATTAATGAATATGATAATTTCCCTTCTGCTATAGATATTAGGGGATAGTTGATCTTTATCCATGGCTTATAAATGCACACCAGATTAAATTAATGATTCCCATAAATATTTTCTTCATTTCTAAGTGCAAAACGTAAAAATGATGTTTCAAGGAGAAACTTTAAACAATAGGAGAAAAACATCAATAATTTATCCTTCAGCTTAATTAAATGGAAAATATTATGAGAAAATATTGACTAAGTACCATAAGTCTGTATTGATCTTACAAAAGACTAGGCAGCTAATAATGATTCTTGATCATGTCCAGTGAGAATAGAATCCCACCACTCTCTATTAGTTCAGAACTGTTTTTCTTTTTTACAAATAAGCTAGCATTACCCTAATAGGTATGTAAAACATCATAAATAACTAACTGTGTATGCAAGAATACATTACTTCTGCTTCAAGAAACTATAACCAGAGGAAACAAATATTCTTCCGGATTTGAAGAAAGCAAAGCTCTGTAGCAAAATAAAACATTAATTCCTTGGAAAGAATCCGAAGTTTGCTTTTTGTTGTGGTTTCCTTCAGAAGATTTTATAAATCTAGTTTTAAGTAAATTATTTTTAAATAAACCAATCAGCAGTTATCTAAAACCTTTGTTTATAACTCAGTTAAAATAAAATTCTGTGTTCCTTAGTTGTTCAAATTGGCAGTTTTTGAAAAAGTAGGCTACTATTGTTTTTAAGTATATGCAAAAGACATCATTATTCATCTACTAAAATGTATAAGTAATATATTCAAATCATATCTAAATAGTAGTTTTAACACAGACTGGGTTAAGCTTAGGCCCCAGGTTTTGTTAAGTCTTTTAGTTCCAACTAAAATTTTCTTTTGACCTTCATGTGTTTTATGCTAACCTATACCTCTTTTGATCTACATTTGTAAAAGTAAAACATAGTCTCATAATATTTAAAGCTGTGGAGATTGGCTTAACAACCTTATACTGAGTAAACCACAAGAATAAAAACTCCAAAGCAAAATAGAAAAAAAATGTAATCATATGCCAACCAATAGCGCAGTGTTTTCTTTTATCTGGAGTCAACTTTAATAGGACTTGAAGTATTATAACTTTGATGATTGCCATTATCATCATTTGCCTCATGCAGTAGGAGGCCATGCACTGTAAAATAGGAATTATTAAGAAAATACACTTCCAAATATACTGCACAAATTTGTTTTTAACAGCATGGAACAAATGGCAGCTTCTATTTTACTGTGACTGGGGTTTATTAACAACCACTAGTGAGACAGAGGCTTCTTTGAAAATGCAAATCGTACCATACATAGTTCAATTTTTCAGCTCCAGGTTTTAATATTTTTAATGTCTTAAATAGAGAATTCCATACAAAAGGAAATTTTAAATTACTTTTTACTTTTTAAACTATCTCTTGAAAAAAAGTACCTATTTGACATATGAGAGATATTCCTTATATTAAATAAGTTGAATTGTCTCCCACAAGCATTTATCTTCAGAACTTACAGTTCTTTTTACTTATTTTAAATGAAGATTGATTCTTGATTTGTTTTGTATATTTAATTTCATTCTGGATTGTGTTTGATGAAAAATGCAAAAAAAAAAAAAAAAGCCTGAAGAAGATACAACATGCTATCTCATGATGCTCCTGCATCATTTTCCTAATTAAGGGGGACCAACTCTGTAGATTCCTAATAACACTTAGGACATTCTTTCTAAAGCATACTGATTCATTCATCTAACAAAAGCAGCCATGTCTACATAAATATTAGTATTTTGAAAATCTAAGAAATTAAGAGGACCAGGTTCTTATTTCCTATGTATATAGTATGCCTTATTCCCCTCTAGATTTTATAAAAGTTGTCAATCTCAAAGGTTAACCATTTCCAATAGACACTTCTTCCTCTCTCATACATATGTACGCTCAAAAGTCTTCTATGCAAAGGCAAAGGCTTAAAATTGAGAAAGAGACTGATATTGAAGAACATCAAGGAAGGCTGTAGCTAGAAGAAATAGAATAAAGGAAAAGAGTAGTTGAACATGATGTCAGAGGAGTAAGGAAGGAGATTTTTCTAGTTTTTAGGTCATTGTAAGGATATCTATTTACACTCTAAGTGAGATTGAGAGCCATTTTAATGGTAAGATCTGACTTAGATGTAATTGGATCTCTTTTTTTGCCCTGTGAATACTAGACTGTACGTGTAGGCAGAGGTGGGGATTGGGCACTGGTGAGAGTAGATAGATCAGCTAATAGGTTATAAGTCAATCAAGAAGGATGGTCTCTTGCATCATGATGTGCTATGGTCTGAGCGTTTGTGCCTCCCAAATGTATACATTATAACTTAATCACCAATGTGATGATATTAGGAGGTGGGGCCTTTCGGAGGTGATTAAACCATGAAGAAGGAGTCCTTATGAATAAAAATAATGTCCTTATAAAAGAAATCTCAGAGAGCTAGCTCACCTCTTCTACCATGTGAAGACACAGCAAGAAGGTACTACTATGAAAAAGAAAGTGGGCCTTTACCAGAGACTGAATCTTCTGGTGGCTTGACCTTGGAATTCCCAGCCTCCAGAACTGTAAGAAATAAGTTTCTGTTGTTTATACACCATCCAGTTTATGGTATTTTGTTGCAGCAGCTCAAACAAATTAAGACATGGTTATAGTAGTGGAAGTTGTAAGTAGAGAAGCTATTGCATTTTAAATATAGAATATATATATATACACACACACACATACACATATATAAGTAGAGTATATATATATATACTCCATATATATATAGAGAGAGATATATGTATAGATCTATAGATCTATCTATATATATATGTATAGAGAGAGAGAGAGAGAAGGTAAATCCAAAAGAATTTGTTAATGGACAGGATGATTTAGGGAGTGAGAAAGGGTTACTATTAATTGAACATTAATTGAAATAGAAAAAGACTGTAGGTGGAACTTTCATTGGCAGGGAGGAAAGATATGGAATTTGATTTTGGATATATTTAATTTGATGTGCCCATTAGTACCTTACAGCTAGTAGGGAGAAACCAGTTTAAGATGTACCTATAACATCTACAGCTTTTGTGTTTTCTGATACATTACTATATATATATGTCAAGATTGTATTGATAGTGTTATGAATATTGAATATCTTGATAGTCATTATATAGTAGCATTATATATGCTGTCTTATTGGGCAATATGAATCTTACTTCTATAAAAAGAAGTATCTTCTTGCTATTGTAGCACTGACAAGAAGTGACAAGTATTTTCTCCAACTTCAGAAGCTAGTTTAATAACCAGAAAAAGATAGGTGGAAATATTTCTATCACAGACATGTATCTCATCTTTCAAGTGGAGGCTTAGAAACTCAAATATAAAATTTTAAAATATAAAAAACTCACATGCCCATCCATATGAAGGTACTGAAGGATGCAAACCGTTTGTAATATCCTGTCGTCTAGCCTTATCCCTACCTCCCCGAACTTGCAAAAAGAACGTTGCTATTTGCTAGTGAGTGACACTAAATCTACTATACCATGACAGGCATAATCCTCTGATAAAATAGGCTTTTTTATCTGTAATGTTATCATCTGTCAACCAAAGTGATGTGATGTCATATCAAGGACAGAATATAATATGATTTGAGTATGGATACACTAAGTTTGCTTTTGCATGAAATAATCTGATTTAGAGATATCTGACAAGTACTGTAATTATTTCAAGTACTTATGACAAAGTAGCATAATTTGTCAATATTGCAAACATAATTGCAATGCAAGTAGTCAAAATAATTGTCATTAAACCACTCTTTAGATACTGTTTGGAAAAGGATAAAATGAAAATGACAAGAAACTGTGGTTACTGACATTTAGAACTCAGGGAGAATTTTCAACCTATCTGTAGAGATTGCTTTCATAAAAAAATGTTTTGCAGTTCTGAACGTGATGTTACAAAGGTATATGATAGCGGTTATGCATTTATATAGGGTTGTCAAATAAATCTGTCTTTTACATGATGTGGCATACAGTGTGTAATTACCATTCCATCATGATATCACTCTAGAAGAACTACAGTCATCCTCAGAGTACCTTTTTTTATTTTGCTTTAAAAAAACCTAGAATAAAGGGCAATTTTTTTGCACATATTTATGTTAATCTTTGAGTCTACTCATTGATATTTATTTCTAATCATTTTATTTATACAACTGAACACTTTTATTTCATATCGATATCACATTCTCATTGCATATTTGCTATATGTGCTTTATCTACAACATTCTATCAACTATGCATCTATATTTACTTTGATTGTCTTGGTTGTTGTAAACATACAGTTCTGTTTAGACACATGGTTTGAATTATTCCTCTTTCTTGCCTTTAATTTGTAAGGGGTATCATACTATATAGGATTCAGACTCATAAATACTGATTCATGAGCCCATGACCAAGTACCTACAAAGTCACCTAGTCTCCAAAAGAAAACTATAAATCTTGCCCTAGAAGACTAAACAATAGAAATCATTTGAAATCACTTGGACACATAATGGCAGAATCATCTCCTTCTGATGCCACAAGAAAGTTGGGCATAATCATCATTGTGGACACATGATTCCAAATATAAACTTTGATAAAAGATCAGATCTCAAGCTGCCCACCACCTTCCATGTAATCTTCTTTCAGGTAAAATGTATATTTTACTATATAAATTGAATGTGTCCTTTATGAGTGCCCTAAATTCGGAATATACCTCACTGTGCCTTAGAGGGGAAATAATTCATGAACCAGCCATCATAACTAATCGGAAAATATTACTCAGGATCTCTTCTTTCTCAGAATACTTGAATTTCTAACGTCTGATATGCATTCACTTGAAGTTGTTTTCTAGATCATTGATCTGACACCTCTGTACTTTATAATCCTTGGTGTTTTCAGTCAGCACCATGCATTATACTTAACTGACACTTTTATATTTTCACACTTCCTCTGCAACAATGCCAAAAACTCAAATAATTGAACTCAGTGTTTTAAATTACATGGAACAATTGAATGACACTGTATAGGATATTTGAAAATAAACAAAACAATTCACAATCATATCTCCAATTCCAAACCTGATTAGACATAGGGCTAAAATCTATGGGAGCTCCAGTTATGCCTAAAATTACAGTTTTTCATGGATGAAAAAGCAAAATTTTCTATTGAAATCTTTATCTTCAGTAATATATGTGCATAATGGCAGCTTTAAAACTGGCTGAATATATTATTTGCATGAAGCATACTCCTTTTTTTCATATTACTAATAACACTAATAGGTAAGATGATGTTCTTACGGCATCTTAGTAGACATCCTTGTAAAATATAATAGACTAACACTATTTGGGGCATTGGTTTCAGTTGTACCCATTAGATCTAATTTAATTTAAAAATTGAACTTAAATAAATTACAGCATATTTCTTCTATCTGACTATTCTACTCTTCATGGCAAATCAATAAACTAGACTTGGAAAATCAGAAGATGAAATTCTCAGATACTTTTATTTTGGAAATTTATTCCTGTGCCAACTTAAAAATGTATACAAGAACAGGGGTTTAATTTAAAGCTATACTTGATGTCATTGAGTACATTTTGTATCATGATGTTCTGAAATTACTTCTGTGGAATAATAAGGAATAGAAATTGGGACTGTGCAATGATATTGTTGAATTCCAGGTTACCCTTGCAACATCCCCAACATTAGAACAACGAATTCATTTGCAGTCTACTTGCTCATTCAGTTGTGGGTATATGTTCAGTTATCAATACTCCCTGGATTTTAGGACTAAATTACTTTACTTTTACCACTAGAAAGTGGAAATAACTGCTGGATATGGTGTTAAAATATAAGGCTCTCCATAGTTCAGAGGAAGAGCTTGCATAATACCGTATTTCTTACCTGCTTCTCAAAGTAGAAATTACAATGAAATGGGAGATTATGATTAAGAAACAAATTGACCTCCAGATATCCATTGAGTACATGAAAGTAGCACTCTCAGACCACCTGAGTTGAGCTGATTCAGATTAAATCTGATCCCCAAAATGGTTTTGATAGAAAGGTAGTCTCATCAAATAACAATTTTCAAATCATTGCATTCAACTCTCTGGAAAGAGCCAAATCATTTTCATCTGAATTTGATAACAAGCTTGGATAGTCCTTTATAACTATCATCTGGTAATTAAATTAGTAATAATAATCAGTGTATAACTTTCCAAGTTGATTATATCAAATGGTACCACATGTAACTGGCTGCATAATATCTAGATATTTGCTAAAGGTAAGTCTTATTACTCCAGTTATATTTCTATCTTCAGTAGTTAAGCCTAAAAGATTATTTCCATGGAAGAACTGAGTAACTTCCTTACTTCCTGAATTGTAGAAATAATCATCGTTTCTATTAATTTTATTAGTATGTATTGCTATAGTGCTAATTTTTTGGTTGATACAAAAAATGAAGCCAACAATGTATTTTCAAACTAGGACAACTAGTTAAAATGATTTCTTTCATTCTCCTAAATAATAACAGTTCAGTTTCATAAGCCCAATATATCATTTTAAATGACAGTAACAAAAGCCTCTGTGAACTACATATCACTCTCAAACATGTTGAACCTGTATAGGAAAAAGACATTTTTCAACAGTGCATAATTTAGGTTATAAGCATTTAAAATATCTCACAATCTTTAGTTTTAGATAATTATATATTTTTCTTTTTTTTGTATGTCTGAACTTTATTTTCTTTTCCTTTTTTTAAAATTTATTTTATTTTATTTTATTTTATTATTATTGTACTTTAAGTTTTAGGGTACATGTGCACAATGTGCAGGTTAGTTACATATGTATACATGTGCCATGCTGGTGTGCTGCACCCACCAACTCGTCATCTAGCATTAGGGATATCTCCTAATGCTATCCCTCCCCTGTCCCCCCACCCCACAACAGTCCCCAGAGTGTGACGTTCCCCTTCCTGTGTCCATGTGTTCTCATTGTTCAATTCCCACCTATGAGCAAGAACATGCGGTGTTTGTTTTTTTGTTCTTGGGATAGTTTACTGAGAATGATGATTTCCAGTTTCATCCATGTCCCTACAAAGGACATGAACTCATCATTTTTTATGGCTGCATAGTATTCCATGGTGTATATGTGCCACATTTTCTTAATCCAGTCTATCATTGTTGGACATTTGGGTTGGTTCCAAGTCTTTGCTATGGTGAAGAGTGCCACAATAAACATATGTGTGCATGTGTCTTTATAGCAGCATGATTTATAGTCCTTTGGGTATATACCCAGTAATGGGATGGCTGGGTCAAATGGTATTTCTAGTTGTATATCCCTGAGGAATCGCCACACTGACTTCCACAAGGGTTGAACTAGTTTACAGTCCCACCAACAGTGTAAAAGTGTTCCTATTTCTCCATATCCTCTCCAGCACCTGTTGTTTCCTGACTTTTTAATGATTGCCATTCTAGCTGGTGTGAGATGGTATCTCATTGTGGTTTTGATTTGCATTTCTCTGATGGCCAGTGATGGTGAGCATTTTTTCATGTGTTTTTTGGCTGCATAAATGTCTTCTTTTGAGAAGTGTCTGTTCATGTCCTTTGCCCACTTTTTGATGGGGTTGTTTGTTTGTTTCTTGTAAATTTGTTTGAGTTCATTGTATATTCTGGATATTATATATTTTTTCAAAACACTAATCCACTCCCACTTTAGAACACAGTAGTCTTTTTTGAAGACAATCCTAACAACTTAATAATACTTGTTATAATGACTATTTTAATCCATTTTACATGAATTGGCCTTGTAGTACTCAAGCTATTTTCCAGTTACTTCCCTCAATATATTGTAAGGGTATTTTCTACTACTGCTACATTGTGTTTCTTTAAACAGGCAAGGTGTAAAAACAGCATTCAGTAGTATCCTCAGGCGGGAAGTCAGAAAGTTTAGAGACAACTGACAAGGGATACGTGCTGTGTGCTATATAGTTTAAAAATATGTTTATTTAGAATGTTGAAGTAATGTTACTAATGTAGTTCATATAAGAGAACATGATGTGTGTTTTAGGAGATGTTTATAGAACTTTGTGATCTTTGAAATAGAAAGTCTGCCTCTTATTGAAAAGTAAATCTTGGTCTCAATATATTACTAAATTAAAAGAATTATACGTTACAAACTTGAATTATCAAAGAATAAAAGTTAGTTTAATATTGGACTTTTTAACGTTTTCAAAATCACAAAAAGAAAATTTCAGCTTTATACTTTAAAATGTGAAGAATAAGTCATTTTACTAAACCACAGTCACTATTTTAAAAAAGCATATACTTTGGACTCAGAAAATCTAAGTTGAACTTGAGCTTTACAGTTGATTACTTGTGTGAGTTGGAGCAAATTGCTCAATTTCTCTAAGCTTTATGTTTCTAATCTGTAAATTAGTCATAAGAAAATTTATCTCTCAGTGTTCTATTGAGGATTAAGTGAAATAGTGAACACAGAATACCTTTAACCCTCCATATTTATTATAATATATTACATCTTATTAATATAAATGTTTTGCTAATTGATTTTATGAACTTTTAATAAGACTGGATGTCTGATAAAGTCCTAGCCAATTCAAATTTCTTGTTCTTGCCCTGTTGTCTGCCCTTGCCAGATTTCAACCTGGCAGCCTAATTTAACATTTAAAGGGCATATTTTTTTTACAGTGTAGTTTTGAACTTATGAAAATTTGCTTTAGAATTGAGTTTTCTTTCCAAAATATCCAAACACTTTCATGGATCTGAATTATTTTCTTCATCCTAAAGCAGAAATCAGTATTGATTTAAGGTATTTATACTTTAGAGAATCCAAAGTAAATACATTTAGCCATCTATGGTATGTTAAAATATTGGTCGTTGAACATCAGGTAATGAGCAGAAAAAACAACAAACCAGAAAGAATTTTTTGTCTTTTAATAAAGACTCTAGTAAAAAAAAAACCCTTAAAGTAGTTGATATCATGATATCATGGACAACTGGCTTAATGTGCCTCCTGAAAGCTAAAGAGTTAAACATGCAGGGATGAGGCAAGGGTGCAACTAAATTAGTTGGGCTCAGAAGAATCAGTAAAATAAATGTTGTAAATCAGAAAGGAGAAAATAAGGGATAGTAATTGAAAAGTTTATAAAGTAGTCTCATGGGTAAGGCTAGACAGGCTGATACAGCATCACCTAGCAGTGATCACTTCAGAATGGAGAGGCAGTTCATAGCATTCCCTTGCTCCATCAAAAATATGAAGCTTCTGATCTCTTTTTCAAAATGTATTAGGCTCGGACAATTGTATTTTACCCTGGTGCAATCCAGTTACATAATTTTGATATTACGGGTCTTTGCTAGTTTCTAAACAGGATCCCTCTTTCTCAGTTTTGATATTTTCAGATTAAAGATATTGTCTCTCCAAAAGATTTTTATAAATCCTCAATACTCTGTAAATATTTTGTATTTGTGTATACAATGTATATGTATTCAATTTTATTTAAGTGTTTCTCCTTTTATTTAAATGTTGATCCCCCTCCCCATCTATTTTCTGGTTTGTGCAAGAACTTGGTTATTATCTTGCTAGGAAGACTATTTTGAATTGTGAGTGGAAGTCATTAATGCTTTCGCCAAATATTCTAGTTCACTTCTTACTGGCACAAGGCAGGATTGCATTTCCTGTACCACCTTCTTGTGGTTGGATGGGGCCATAACTACTTCTGGTCTATGAACTGTGAGCCATTTACTTGACTGGTATTGTTCAAACTAGTGATATATCTGCCTGGGTTTCAGGGTATGGTGACACATAGAAGAACCCCTAGACAGCCAACAATAGACTACTGCCATGTGTGAGAAAATGTCTGAGTTGTTCTAAGGCATAAATATTTTGGAGCTGTTTGTCACTGTGGCATAACTTATCGTGATAAAATTGTGAAATGTTGAGCATTACATGTAAGCATAAGGGGTATACAATCATAGTTATTCTAGGAAATAAATCAGTTCTGCAGCCCTCAATGGTAAAATCTTTTCACACTTTCCCCTAGTTTGTATTCCTTCAGACAGGAGGAAGGCTTCATGCATGAAAATGTTTTAGTTATGCTTAGATTTTTTTTAGTGCTTAACAGTATATCGGAAGAATACACAAGTTAATTAACAAAATATAGATATATAGTTTGGTGATAAACTTAAGGTATGATATTGTCTGACATTATGTGTGTTTCTTTGGCTGTACAAAAGTTATATCTTCCAAATACCTGCCTTCGTTTTCTTTTAAATTACCCAAGAACCCCAAAAGTTCACAAAAACAGAAAGAGTTTACAGGCACATAAGGTATCTAATGGTTCTTAAGAGTAAGAGTATGGTTTCTTTCTCTCAGTTGTGAGGAGGGAACTCCTCAATGCTGTTCCAATATGAAACAGTTCCAATATGAAACACCAAATTATGACACAAACCCACAAATTCTTTACAGAGCCCAGAAAAGTGGCATTAACTGCTATGACTTCTCTTCTTCTCTATTTTCATCCCTTGTCTCTGTCTTTACACATCTTATTGACATTGGCAGTCATTGCCTACCACGGCTTTTTCTGTTTCTCTTCATTTTTATTATGTATTATAAATATAAACTATTTTTATGCATTTCTTGAAACAGAAAGTAACACAGGAAAAGTAATACTAAATTACTTGACTTTATGTGAGTTTTAAATTCCTGGCTTAAAAGGGATCCATGGAAAAAATTAACTTAGACGTATTTTTTCCTTTATTTGTACGTCTAATTGGAGTTGACATGCTCTTTATATAAGATTATTTGACATATCTATAGATGGCTCGCCTCAATATCTGTTTGATATTTTGTCAAAGAAGAATTAACAAACAAATTGGCAATACTCTCTGGAATAATTTTTTTTAAGTCTATGAAAGACTGAGTGGGAACATTTTAAACTGCCTAAAATTCTCACTGCATTCACAAAACAAGGAGACAATTAGAGAAAAGCACTGTAGAGAAGACAGACTTTCTGAAAGGGATTTCAGCTTCATGAGTTAAAAAAGACAATGAAAATATGTAGAAATAGTTCAGACTTTTTTAGTAATTAGATTTATTATACAAATATCATTTAATTTGTGAAAAACAATAGAAGAATCTTGATATTTTACTCTTTTTTAATGAAATCTTTTTATTATTATTATTATTATTATTATTATTATACTTTAGGTTTTATGGTACATGTGCGCAATGTGCAGGTAAGTTACATAAATTTGAAGTTACGTTATTACAAAATGTGGATCACTCCATAACATAAATAGTACTGCAGACTACCTTTCCCCACTGTTCTTTTCCACCAAACCTCACCAACAAACTTTGAAAACAGATCTTCATTTAGAGGTAAGGATTCTAAAAGCTAAAGAATCATAGATGAGGAAAGTCTTTACTGTATTTAGGGAAAGCTTTGAAGAGGCGGTGGCATTTGAATCATAATATGTAGTAGTTCTTCGTATGGTGTGAAGTTTAACAGGCAAAGGCAGTAATATAAACCAAGACATAGACATTAAAATATATGATGTGTTTAAGAACGTGTGCTATGGTTAGAGACACATTCATAAGGAGTTAAAGAAAATAAGTTTTGGAAGGAAAGCTGAGCCAAGCTGAAAAGCACGTTGTATATCACTGTGTCAGTCAGGGTATAAAGTAGGAAGTACACTGTTTTTTATATTTTAAGTAACTTTTCCAAGATCACACAATAGTAGTTAACAGAAATGGGATTTGAATGTAGGCAGCTTGGTCTCCTGAGTGAGTCTGTGCTATTAGCCACTATGCTGTAGATAGATGTACAGGTAATAGCAAAGACATTTTTGTTAATAAACTACAAGCTAAGGGTCAGAAAGCAAGGAATAATTGTGTGAGGTAGCATTTAATATTATTTTCTTAGGCAAAATGAAGTTTGAATTAATACTTAAAGTATGTTATTTTCATGGTAAGGAGAGAAGAAACACAAAGTAGCCAAAGGAAAAGCAAATATACTCCTAATACATTCAAATTTTTTGCAGTAAATTTTCATTTTTTCTCTTACGTTCTCCTGTCCTCCCCACTCTCCACCCTTACATCTCTCTCAGCTCAAGGGGCTGGAATGGAGAGGTGAAGATTCGAGTCACGAGACTATTCTCTCTGTTTATAGTTTGAAGCAAGTAGTAGTTTCTGAGGTATATTTTATAGTTAATGAGCAAATAGAAACATACATATATTTCCATATCATATTTGCAAACCACAAATATATGAGACCATATTTCTCTTTAGATCTGTCACTACAGTGTTTTTATAACACATTGTAGATCTGCATTTCAATTGCATTAACGAAGAACTTCTTCACCGTATCAACTTATTACTCCCAATTATAAAACCTGAGATGCTTGGCTAAGGTATTCATTAACCTTTTCAGAGTGTATAATAGGAAATCTAATCACATGGATGTGGTAGACTGCATCCTGAAAATGAGCCCAGTTGTCATGTACAGTAAATTGTAATACCCAAATTCTTTGTAAATTGGGCAGTTTCAAGAATTGAATGAGGAGGCCCTAATTTAATCAGCTTAAAAGTATGAAATTTTAATTAATTTGCAATGTAAAAATAATGACTATATCTGATATAAATGCGAAAAGAACATTTTTACTTTTATTCTAATTAAAGTTCCTGTATTTATTAATTTTATTTATCTCTATGTGCTTTAAGGGTTTTAAATTGTGACAGAAATTATTATTCAGTAATAAACATTATTAATTTGTTTCTCTCATTCCAACATTTTCTTAAAACACGTAAATAAAAGTAAGCATTTTATTTTTAATAAACAAGTTTACCTTAAGTTTCATATTACGTCTGTAGAATATAATACAGTCCAGTCTTGGTGATTTACCATGTATAGGGTACCTTTAATTCAAATTACTTTTGAAATTGTGAGCATTTCTCAAATTGACAATACTATACTATATAAACTTCCTTATGGCAGAATAATTTAAAAATTGCATTTAACTTCAATCTTCTAACTGTTTTATGTTTCCGTAACATTTGGCATTATTAATAAGTCTCAACTCATAGAACTTTCCCTTTCACTGCTTTTATAACTCTCTCTTTATTCCCTTTCTACCTCTTTGAACATCTTTTATTTGCCCCATCACTTACCTATTCACTTAAATTCTGGGCTTCCTTGGCCTCTATGCATATCTATTTTCGTATTCTTGTTCTGACAATCCTTTTAGGAAAACATAGTTTCTTCCTTTGTCTTCAATTGTTTCTATATGCTAAGCAATTTGTTAATTTTTTTTCATTTATTTCTTCACTTATCTGCTTATTTAAGAAATATTCCTGAGTACCTACTATGTATTAATTATTCTGATAGTCTACTAGTGTAACAATTAAACATAGTGCCTGTCTTCTAGGAACTTATAGACTAGTGAAGGACTGAGATAAATAAAATGTGGGCCCTTTTGTCCAAGATAAAGGCTTTAGTAGGGACTTTTGTGGTTTGATCAGAGTATGTAGGAATGGAGGTGGTGAGTTATGAGCTATGAAATTTAAAAAAATATTTTAACAATTATTTTCACCCAGGAGTTTTTTAAATTAAAATTATATTTAAAATACATATAAATATTTTGTGATAGTGACAGTAGTATCATTAATATTAATGTCAATTATTCATTTTTAACAATCTCTGCTGAAAACCAAGTTTTATAGTGCCTTATTAATAAATTCCAGGATATTTAATGTAGACATAAGATTTTATGTGAGAAAGTTCTTAAAGGTGATAGACATTAACAAATATAGATATTGATTATCAGAGTTGCTCTTACTGTTAAACTGTTTTAAACATATGCATTGGTGATAGGTATAATATTTACTTATCCACTTGGGTGTTTACCTATATTCTTGTTATACCCACTAAAACTAATTGTATAATTAAATATTTAGAAAAAGTTTTCTCATATAGAGATGAAGTTTTTGGTTTAGCAATCATTTGAGCAAAATGTTGGCATAGGAAATACCTCACTAATATGATCTTGCAATAAAATACATTGTTAAATGTCTGAAGCTATTAGCAATGAGTTCTAAGGGCCAATATGTGAAGGGTAGGGACAACCATTGGCACATTTATATATTCTTATTTTTTAATGGCATTGCAAGGGAATTTAAAAGTCAATCATCACATGATGCTGTGAATCATATAAGCCATTTCTTCTCTAAATTACATGAAAATTGAAGTAGATAGAGATGTGGATAACTTATGAATTTTAGTGTAACCTGCAAATGCAGTCATTATGTTTGTAATTATATTCTATTTTACCTGTTGTTGACTAATGAAATAATACAGATAACCACGGGATTTCTTGTTAAGAGCAGACGAGCAAGCCTATCTTTAAGACATCAAGAAATATAAGTGCTGAATCAATTGAGTTTTTAGCCCTAGATGTTAATAAATGCTCTTAGAGTAAATTTCTTTCATTATAATATTGAAATAAAGAGAAAATGCTGTTGAGAAGCTTTTGAGAAGCATAATGGTGAAGGGAACAGACTCAGAAGCTAGACCATATTTATTCAAATTTTAGCTGTATTGTAGAGTGGCTGTGTTATCTTGAGCAAGTTATTTAACCTCTCAATGGCTGAATTCAGTCATTTACAAATTGGGGACAATAATAATAATACCCACTTCATAGAGTTGTTGTGAAGATTTAAAACAATTAATGTATGTAAAGCACTGAAAACACTGGTATGTGCTTGCTATTACCTTTTTGGAGATCAATACTGAATAATGCAAAATGTTAAAGAAAAGACTTAATTATTATAATTTATGTAAAAATTACTTAGAAACTATAAACATGATAAAACTAAAAGTTTTAATTTACATATTCCAATAGTAATGAATAAAACATACTTTCAGATTGAGACGATGGAATGGTAAAGCAACTTGTATAATCGTCACCAATAATACTAATGCTATCATATGATAATGCAGATATAGATTCTCACAATCAGTAACACTGGCCAATATTAGTATTGGGAAAAGTATTTTCAGAACATGGCAAAAAAAAAAGCTTAAGTTCAAACAAATTCATAAGGCAAAAGTAGAGTCCATATGGAGAATAAGACAGCAAAATCAACTAGATTTAAGTAACGTACTTCCAGTAAAGCTTTTCTTACTTTAGCAAGTTTGAAATGTTGATCAAGTCAGCCTGCTTCTCATCTCTCACCTTGAAATAGAAGTCTTTCTTTCCACAGGCTGGAATGTGTCACAGTGAGTCCTTTCTTTAAGAGAAAAAAAATATTAGTGGGAAAACATACCTGTAACTTCTAAAGCAATCAAAAAGAGCAACATGGTGCTACAGTATGGTATGGCATACTATAATCTGAATCCATCCCCCCCAAATTCATACATTGAAACCTAATCCCTAATGTGATAGTACTAAAAGGTGGGTCCTTTGGGTGGTGATTAAGTCATTATGGCAGAGCCCACATGAATGTATTAGTTGCCTTTATAAAAGAAACCCCACGGAGCTAGCTAACCTTTTCCACCATGTTAGTATGCAACAAGAAGGCACCATTTATGAACAAGAATATGAGTCTTCACAAGAAACTAACTCTGCTGGCCCCTTAATCTTGGACTTACCACCCTCAAAGCTATGGACAATACATTTCTGTTGTTTAAAATCCACTCAGTTTATGGCATTTTAGTTATGCCCACCCAGACAGAACAAGAGAGTGACCAACATATTGTTTGATTGACAAAAATGAACAGAAAACTAGAAATCTAAAGATCATGCACACATAAAATTAACACAGAAACATTGGACATAATCTGCATGATAGACCAAATGAACCTAATATGTATTTTAAAAATGTATTATCCAATAGCTGCAGTTCTTCTAAGCACATGGATCATTCTCAAGGATAGACAACATGTAAGGCCAGAAAATGAGCATTTAAAAAAAATAAAAATATCAAGTACCTTCTCTGACCACAATGGAGTAAAACTAACAATCAATAAGAAGATAAATTTTGGAAACTATACAAACAAATAGAAATTAAATAATATTCTCCTGAATGACCAGTGGGATCAATGAATAAACTAAGAAGAAAATTGAAAAACTTCTTGAAACAAATGAAAATGGAGCTACAACATACTAAAACCTTTGGGATACAGCCAAAGCAGTACTAAGAAGAAAGTTTATAGCAATAAGCGCCTACATCAAAAAAGCAGAAACACTTAAAACAAGCAAGTGAATGAAGCATATTAAAGTTTAGAAAAGCAAAAGCAAAACAAACCCAACATTATCAGTAGAAGAGAAAACATAATAAAATCAGAGCACAAATAAATGAAGTTGAAATTAAGAAAATAATGCAAAATGAAAAGATGTGTTTTTGTAACAATAAACAAAATTGAAAAAGCTTTAGCCAGACTATTTAAGATACAAAGAAAGAAGATCCAAATAAATACAGTGAGATGAAAAAAGAGGCATTATAACTGATGCCACACAAATCCAATGGGTTGGTAGACACTAATATGATTAACTATATGCCAATAAATTAGAAAACTTAGAAGAAATGGATAATTTTCTAGACACATACAACCTACCAAGAATGTATCATGAAGAAATCCAAAACCAGAACAGGCCAATGACAAGTAATTAGAATGGAGCCATAATAAAAAGTTTCCCAGCCAAGAAAAGCTTGGGACTTGATGGCTCCACTGCTGAATTTTACAAAATATTTAGTGAGAACTAATACCAATTCCACTCAAACTATTCTGAAAAGTACTGGAGGAGGGAATACCTTCAATCTCATTCTATGAGGCCTATGAGGCCAACATTACCCTGATACCCAAACCAGACAATAAGTCATTAAAAAAAACTACTTGCCAATATCCTTGAAGAACATCAATGCAAAACTCTTCAACAGAGTGCTGGCAAACTGAATTCAATAACAGATTAAAAAGATCATTTATCATAGCCAAGTGGAATTTGTCCAAGGGATGCAGGGATGGTTCAACATATGTAAATCAATCAGTGTGATATATTATGTAACAGAATGAAAGACAATTAACATATGATTATTTCAATTGATGGTGAAAAGGCATTTGGTGAAATTAAACATCCTTTCATGTTAAAAACTAAAATATTGTAGAGAAGGAACATACCTCGAAACACTAAAAGACATATATGATGGACCTTGTATCATACTCAGTGGGGAAAAGCAGAAAGCCTATTTCTCTGAGATCTGAAACAACACAAGGATGTCCACTGTCACCACTGTTATTTGAGATTGTACAGGAAGTCCTAGCTAGAGTAATTAGACAAGAGAAATAAATAAAGTGCATCCAAATTGGAAATGAAGAAATAAAATTATCCTTGTTTGCAGATGATATGATCTTATATTTGGATACACTTAAGACTACACCAAAAAACTATTAGAACATAGAAACAAATTCTGTCAAGTTGCAGGACACAAAATCAACACAGAAAACTCAGTAGCCCTAGGAATCCAACTTACAAGGGACGTGAAGGACCTCTTCAAGGAGAACTACAAACCACTGCTCCAGGAAATAAAAGAGGATACAAACAAATGGAAGAACATTCCATGCTCATGGGTAGGAAGAATCAATACCGTGAAAATGGCCATACTGCCCAAGGTAATTTATAGATTCAATGCCATCCCCATCAAGCTACTAATGACTTTCTTCACAGAATTGGAAAAAACTACTTTAAAGTTCATATGGAACCAAAAAAGAGCCCGCATCGCCAAGTCAATCCTAAGCCAAAAGAACAAAGCTGGAGGCATCACGCTACCTGACTTCAAACTATACTACAAGGCTACAGTAACCAAAACAGCATGGTTCTGGTACCAAAGAAGAGATATAGATCAATGGAACAGAACAGAGCCCTAAGAAATAACACCGCATATCTACAACTATCTGATCTTTGACAAACCTGAGAAAAACAAGCAATGGGGGAAGGATTCCCTATTTAATAAATGGTGCTGGGAAAACTGGCTAGCCATATGTAGAAAGCTGAAACTGGATCCCTTCCTTACACCTTATACAAAAATTAATTCAAGATGGATTAAAGACTTAAACGTTAGACCTAAAACCATAAAAACCCTAGAAGAAAACCTAGGCATTACCATTCAGGACATAGGCATGGGCAAGGACTTCATGTCTAAAACACCAAAAGCAATGGCCACAAAAGCCAAAATTGACAAATGGGATCTAATTAAACTAAAGAGCTTCTGCACAGCAAAAGAAACTACCATCAGAGTGAACAGGCAACCTACAGAATGGGAGAAAATTTTCACAACCTACTCATCTGACAAAGGGCTAATATCCAGAATCTACAATGAACTCCAACAAATTTACAAGAAAAAAACAACCCCATCAAAAAGTGGGCAAAGGACATGAACAGACACTTCTCAAAAGAAGACATTTATGCAGCCAAAAAACACATGAAAAAATGCTCATCATCACTGGCCATCAGAGAAATGCAAATCAAAACCACAATGAGATACCATCTCACACCAGTTAGAATGGCGATCATTAAAAAGTCAGGAAACAACAGGTGCTGGAGAGGATGTGGAGAAATAGGAACACTTTTACACTGTTGGTGGGACTGTAAACTAGTTCAACCCTTGTGGAAGTCAGTGTGGCGATTCTTCAGGGATCTAGAACTAGAAATACCATTTGACCCAGCCATCCCATTACTGGGTATATACCCAAAGGACTATAAATCATGCTGCTATAAAGACACATGCACACGTATGTTTATTGCGGCACTACTCACAATAGCAAAGACTTGGAACCAACCCAAATGTCCAACAACGATAGACTGGATTAAGAAAATGTGGCATATATACACCATGGAATACTATGCAGCCATAAAAAATGATGAGTTCATGTCCTTTGTAGGGACATGGATGAAATTGGAAATCATCATTCTCAGTAAACTATCCCAAGAACAAAAAACCAAACACTGCATATTCTCACTCACAGGTGGGAATTGAACAATGAGAACACATGGACACAGGAAGGGGAACATCACACTCTGGGGACTGTTGTGGGGTGGGGGGGGGGAGGGATAGCATTGGGAGATATACCTAATGCTAGATGACGAGTTAGTGGGTGCAGCGACCAGCATGGCACATGTATACATATGTAACTAACCTGCACATTGTGCACATGTACCCTAAAACTTAAAGTATAATAATAAAGAAAAAGAAAGGAAACTCAGTAGCATTTCTGTATGCCAGGAACAGACAATCTGAAAAAGAAATTAAGAAAGTAACCCCATTTGCAGTGGCTATAAATAATGAAAAATACCTAGGAATTAACCAAGGAAGTGAAAGATCTCTGCAATAAAAACTGTAAAACATTGATGCAAGAAATTGAAGAGGACACCAAAAAATAGAAAGATATTCCCTGTTCATGGATTGGAATCAAGATTTTAAAAATATCCATAATTCTCAAAGCAATGTACAGATTCAATGAAATTTATATCAAAATACTAATGATATTTCTCACAGAAGAGAAAAAAATGTCTAAAATTTATGTGGAACTACAAAAGACTCAATAGCCAAAGCTATTCTGAGCAAAAAGAATAAAATTGGAGAAATTGTATTACCTGACTTCAAATGATACACAGTAATAGTGGGAGATGTTAACACCCCACTGACAGTATTAGAAAGATCACTGAGGCAGAAAATAGATACATTCAGGACCTGAACTAAACACTGGACCAAATGGATCAGACAGACATCTACAGAACTCTCCCCCCCAGAACAGTAGAATATGCATTCTCCTCATCTGCACATGGCACATACTCTAAAATCAACTACACATTCAGAAATAAAGTATTCCTAAGTAAATGCAAAAGATCCAAAATCATACCAACCTCTGTCTCAGACCACAGCACAATAAAAATAGAATTCAAGGCAGAGAAAAACACTTCAAACCGTACAATTACATGGAAATGAAACAATCTGCTCCCTGAACTTAAGACAGAAATCAAGAAGTTATTTGTAACTAATGGGAACAAAGATAAAACATACCAGAATCTCTGGGACAGAGCTAAGGCAGTGTTAAGAGGAAAATTTATAGCACTAAATGCCCGTATCAAGAAGTTAGAAAGATCTCGAATTAACAACGTAACATCACAACTAAAAAAAATGGAGAAGAAAGGGCAAACAAATCCAAAGCTAGAAGAGGACAAGAAACAACCAAAATCAGAGCTGAACTGAAGGAGATTGAGACCCAAAAAGCCATTCAGTAGGTCAATGGAGCCAATAGTAGCTTTTTTTTGAAATGATTAATATAATAGACCATTAGCTAAACTAATAAAGAAGAAAAGAGAGAATATTCAGTTAAATACAATCAGAAATGTCAAAGGGGATATTACCAATGATACCACATAAATACAAATACACATCACAGACTATTATGAAAACCTCTATGCACACAAACTAGAAAATCTAGAAGAAATAGATAAATTCCAGAATACATACACCCTTCCAAGACTGAACCAGGAAGAAATTGAACCCCTGAACAGACCAGTAATGAGCTCCAAAATTGAATCAGTAATAAATAGCCTAACAACCAAGAAAAGCCCAGGACCAGACAAATTCACAGCCTAATTCTACAAGATGTACAAAGAAGAGCTGGCATCACTTCTACTGTAATTATTTCAAAAAACTGAGGAGAAAGGACTCCTCCAAAACTCATTATATGAGGCCACCATCATCCTGATAGCAAAATCTGGCAGAAGCACAACAAAAAAAGAAAACTTCAGGCCAATATCCTTGGTAAACATTGATACAAAAATATTCAACAAAATACTTGCAAACTGAATCCAGCAGCACATCAAAAAGCTAATCCACCATGATCAAGTAGGCTATTATCCCTGGGATGCAAGGTTGTTTCAACATACGTAAATCAATAAATGTGATTCATCATATAAACAGAACTAAAGACAAAACCACATGATTATCTCAATAGATGCATAAAATGCTTTTCATAAAATTCAACCTCCCTTCTTGATAAAAACTCTCAGTAACTAGGCATTGAAGGAACATGCATCACAATAGTAAGAGCCATATAAGACAGACAGGCAGACAACATTATACTGATTGTGGGAAACCTGGAAGTATTCCCCTTGAAAACCAGACAAGACAAGGTTACTCTCTTGCACCCATGCTATTCAACATAGTATTGGAAGTCTGGGCCAGAGCAATCAGTCAAGAGAAAGAAATAAAGAGCTTCCAAATAGCAAGAGAGGAAGTGAAACTATCCCTCTTTGCAAATGACATGCTTCTATAATGTCAGAAACCCCATAGTCTTGGCCCCAAAGTTCCTGAAGCTGATAAAAAACTTCAGCAAATTTCAGGATACAAAATCAACATACAACAGTTACTAGCGTTTCTATACATCAACAACAGCGCATCTAAGCGTCAAATCAGGAATATCACTCACAATGGCCATATAAAGAATAAGATACCTAGGGATTTAGGTAACCAGGGAGGAGAAAGATTTCTAAAAGGAGAATTACAAAACACTGTTCAAAGAAATCAGAGATGACACAAACAAATGGAAAACCATTCCATGCTCATGGATGGGAAGATCAATGTCATTAAAATGGCCATACCGCCCAAAGCAATTTGCAGATTCAATGCAATTCCTATCAAACTACCAATGACACTCTTCACAGAACTTGAAAAAAACTATTTTAAAATTCATGTGGAACAAAAAAAAAGCCTGAATAGCCAAAGCCATTCTAAGCAAAAAGAACAAAGCAGGAAGCATCACTCTAATGCTAACTGACTTCAAACAATACTACAGGGCTACAGTAGCCAAAATAGCATGGGACTAGTACCACAACATACATATAGACCAATGGAACAGAATAGAGAGCCCAGAAATAAAACAGCACATTCATAACCATCTGATTTCCCACAAAGATGACAAAAACAAGCAATAGGGAAAGGACCCCCTATTCAATAAATGGTGCTGTTGATGGTGGTGGCAGCCAATCTGAAGCAGCAGCTACAAGGATGTCAGCTGCAGCGTGGGAGGTGTAGCCAGAGCTGCGTGCTCCATGGAGCCAGTGGGGGACAGGAACAGGTGATCCCAGCGGGCCCCCCATGCCCTACCGAGTTGGCAGGGCAGGAGCTCATACTCCCAGGCACAACTGCAGCTGCCCAGCCATGGCTCTGGACCCAGGCATCCCTGCACTCCTGGGGGCCTGGAAAGCCCCCTACCTCCACAGCCTCAAAGTGCCTACTCCTACTCCCTGACCTCTCCCCAATCCTGGTGCCTTCTCCAGTGCAGAGCAAAGTTGTGACCGAGCCCGGGCACTGTCATAACCTATCCAGGTGTGTGCTTGCTCTGGGCGGCAGTGACACACCAGCACCCTGCCACATCTGGACTGGCTGAGGGTGGCTTGGCGTGGGCCTGCGAGTGACCCTTGGTGCAGATTGCCTGGGCGCCACAGATAGCATGTTGATGGCACTGGGAGGCAGACAGGTTCCTAGGTGGGAAGGGCCAGGTCCCGGGGGAAACCCCACCTTCAAGCCAGGTACAGCCTGAAGCCTGGGGCTGGGCTGCCAGTTCCAGATGGAGTTCTGGACTGGGAGTGAGAACTTCCTTGATGCCTTTTGGCCAATCGGATGGTGCTTTTTCCAGGCCCACCCATGGCCACCCATGGACCAATCAGCACGCACTTCCTCTATTCTGAGCCCATAACTTCCTCTATTCTGAGCCCATAAACACCATCCCCCCACCCCCACTCAGCCAGACTCACACACTTGTCAGAACAACCTGCCTGTGGATAAGAGCTGCCCACTTCAGGTCTCCTCTCTGCTGAAAACTGTCCAGTCACCCAGTGAAGCTCCTCCCTGTCTTGCTCACCCTCCGGTTGCCCGTGTAATCTAATTCTTTACGGATGCAAGACAAGAACTCATGACCCACCAAACGGTGGGAATGAAAGGAACTATAACAAGTTCTTGGTTGGCTGACAGAGCTGCAGGTGGTGACATGCTTCCAGACTGTGGGAGTGAAGAGTGGTGACCCTCCTGGGGCCCCAGGCCTAGGGATTCCCCAAACCAGAGCTTCTGTAACATTGTAGCCCTCCCATGCTCCACTGGCACTGGGCAGCCGCCTCACACGGTGGGAAGCAGTGGTAGGGACGGGCCAGCCCACTAGCTGCGGGCCAGTGTGGGGCAGCGGGACTGAAAGAGTAGTAACCCAAAAAGGGTGAAGCGTGCCCCCCGCCTCAAAACACGTTCCCAACCCTGCTAGCTGTGCTACGGGCGACAAGAAGGAGAGAATACCTGTGACCCTTCTGGGAGCCCAGACATCAGGGCTCGTCAAGCCAGGGCTGTGACACACGTTGTAAAACCCACTTTGGGGCTCTGCAGTTCCTAGTGTCTCCAAGCTCTTGAGTTCCACCACGTTCCCCTTGTCCAGATGCCAGTGCCCACAGTGGAAGCTGCTTGCTGTACATCTGGTCCAGTCACAGCCTCGCACAGAGCTAGCAGTTGTGCTGGCTCTTGGAGCTGCCTGCCCCACTGCAGCAGCCAGGATGCCTGGCTGTACGCAGTGGCTGGACCCAGCACTTGCTCACTCACACACCCCTCACAGGTCCGTGTCTGGCTCACTCTTGGCAGTCAAGGAATCCGGGCAGGTAGCATGAGCTGAGTGCAACCTGCCAGGCTGAGTGGGCAAAATGAGCTCAATGGGTGAGAGCAAAACTTAAGCAGAGGCATCACCAGTCCCATAGGTTTTCAGCTGGCGAAGCAACACCCAAAGGATACTGTGACACAGATAACTGGCTAGCCATATGCAGAAGATTGAAGCCCTTAAACCATGTGCAAACATTACCTCAAGATGGATTAAAGACTTAAATGTAAAACACAAAAACTATAAAAATACTAGGCAATACCATTCTGGACATAGGAATGGGCAAAGATTTTATGATGCAGACACCAAAAGCAATTGCAACAAAAGCAAAAATTGACAAATGGGATCTAATAAAACTAAAGAGCTTCTGCACAGCAAAAGAAACTATCAGCAGAGTAAACAGACAACCTACAAAATGGGAGAAAATTTTTGCAAACTGTGCATCTGACAAAGGTTTAATATCCAGCATCTATAAGGAACTTAAACAAATTTACAAGAAAATAACAACCCCATTAAAAAACAGGCAAAGGACATAAACAGACACTTTTCAAAGGAAGACATACATGTGGCCAACAATCATATGAATAGAAGCTCAATATTACTGATCAGTAGAGAAACACACATCAAAACCTCAATAAGATAACATCTCACGCAAGTCAGAATGGCTATTATTAAAGTCAAAAAATAACAGATGCTAGTGGGGCTGTGGAGAAAAGTGAATGCTTATACACAGCTGGTAGGAGTGTAAACTAATTCAACCACTGTGGAAAGCAATGTGGGGATTCCTCAGAGAGCTAAAAGCAGAACCACCTTTTGACTCAGCAATCCCATCACTGTATATATAAACCCAATGTAATATAAATCATTTTATCATAAATTTACATACACCTGTATGTTCATTGCAGCACTATTCACAATAGCAACAACATGGAATATACCTAAATGTACATCAATGAAAGACTGGATACAGAAAATATGGCACATATACACCATGAAATATTATGTAGCCATAAAAAAGAATGAGATCATGTCCTTTGCAGGAACACAGACGGAGCTGGAGGCCATTATCTTTAGCAAGCTAATGCAATACCCCACAAGTATAGGCAACCAAATCCCTGTGATACAAATTTACCTATATAACAAACCTGCTCATGGACTCTTGAACCTAAAATTAAAGTTTAAAATAAAAAATCAAAATACAAATTGTACTACAGAGTCCTGGTAACCAAAACAGCATAGTACTTGCATAATGACAAATACATAGTTCAGTGAAACAGAATAGATACCTCAAAGACTTATCCACACCTATACAGTGAACTCATTTTTGACAAAGTTTCCAAGGACATACATTGGAGAAAGTAGAGTCTCTTCAATAAATGGTGTTGGCAAAACTGGATATCCATGTGGAGAAGAATGAAACTAGACCCCTATTTCTTGCCACATACAAAAATCAAATAAAACAAATTAAAGACTTTTAAATCTAAAACCTGAAACTGTGAAATTACTACAAGAAAACATTGGGGAAAATTTCCAGGATTGGTCTGGGCAAAAATTTCTTGAGCAGTACCCCACAAGTATAGGCAACCAAAGCAAAAAATGGGCAAATGGGATCACATCAAGTTAAAAAAGCTGATGCACAGCAAAGGAAACAATGAAGTGAATAGACAACGTGCAGAATGTTAGAAAATATTTGCAAACTACCCATCTGACAAGAGATTAATAACCAGAATATATAAGGAGCTTAAGTCACTCAATAGGAAAAAAATCTAATAATCCAATTAAAAATGGGCAAAATATCTGAATACACATCTCTCAAAAGAAACCATACAGATGGCAAACAGGTATATGAAAAGGTCCTCAACATCAATGATCATTAGAGAAATGAAAATCAAAACTACAATGAGACATCTTCTCAACCCAGTTAAAATGGTTTTTATCCAATAGACAGCAAAATTTGATGCTGGTTAGGATGTGGAGAAAAGGGAACCCTTGTACCCTGGTGGTGGCAATGTGAATTAGTACAGCCACTATGGAGAACAGTTTCTGGAGTTTCCTTAAAAAAATAAAAATAGAGCTACCATACAATCCAGCAATCCCAATGCTCACTATATACACAAAAGAAAGGAAATCAGTATATGGAAGAGGCATCTGCACTCCCATGTTTATTACAGCACTCTTCACAATAGCCAAAATTTGGAAGCAACTTAAATGTCCATCAACATATTAATAGATAAAGAGAATGTGGTACATATATACAATAGAATATTATTTAGCCATAAAGAAAGAATGAGATCTAGTCATTTGCAAAAACATGAATAAAACTGGAGATCATTATGTCAAACGAAATGGACCAGACACAGAAATACAAACTCCCCATGTTCTCACTTATTTGTCAGAGGTATAAAAAGTAAAACCTGGGAGGTGGAGGTTGCAGTGAGCCAAGATCTCACCCACGCACTGCAGCCTGGCGACAGAGAGAGACTCTGTCTCAAAAAACAAACAAATGAACAAGCAAAATGTAAAATGATTTAACTCATGAAGATCAATTAGGCCAGGCACAGTGGCTCACGCCTGTAACCCCAGAACTTTGGGAGGTCGAAGCAGGTGGTTCACAAGGTCAAGAGATCGAGACCATCCTGGCCAACATGGTAAAACCCCGTCTCTACTAAAAATACAAAAATTAGCTGGGCATGGTGGTGAGCACCTTTAGTCCCAGCTACTCAGGGGGCAGAGGCAGGAGAATCACATGAACCTGGGAGGCGGAGATTGTAGTGAGCCAAGATTGCACCACTGCACTACAGCCTGGTGACAGAGTGAGACTCCATCTCAAAAAAAAAAAAAAAAAAGAGAGAAAAAAAGACAAAGTAAAACAATTTAACTCATGAAGATAGATTATAATTGATTGTCACAAGAGAACAAGAGATAGGAAGAGGAGTTGGGGTGTGGGGAGAGGGAACAGTCAATAGGAATAAAAATACAGTTAGATATACTGAATAAGATCTATTGTTTTATAGCACACCTGGGTGACTACAGTAAATAATAATTTAATTTATTGTATGTCTAAAATAACTAAAATAGTATAATTCGATAGTTTGGAACACAAAGAAATGATAAATGCTTGAGATGATGGATAACTCATTTGCCCTGATATTATTGTGCATTGTATGCCTGTATCAATATAGCTCATGTACTTCATAAATAGATACAGCTACAATGTACCCACAAACATAAAAAATAAAATTTTTAAAAAATATACTGAGGATTGGTTCCAAGTCTTCGCTATTGTGAATAGTGCCGCAATAAACATATGTGTGCATGTGTCTTTATAGCAGCATGATTTATAATCCTTTGGGTATATACCCAGTAATGGGATGGCTGGATCAAATGGTATTTCTAGTTCTAGATCCTTGAGGAATCACCACACTGAGTTCCACAATGGTTGAACTAGTTTACAGTCCCACCAACAGTGTAAAAGTGTTCCTGTTTCTCCACATCCTCTCCAACACCTGTTGTTTCCTGACTTTTTAATGATCACCATTCTAACTGGTGTGAGATGATATCTCATTGTGGTTTTGATTTGCATTTCTCTGATGGCCAGAGATGATGAGCATTTTTCATGTGTTTTTTGGCTGCATAAATGTCTTCTTTTGAGAAGTGTCTGTTCATATCCTTTGCCCACTTTTTGATGGGGTTGTTTGTTTTTTTCTTGTAAATTTGTTTGAGTTCATTGTAGATTCTGGATATTAGCTCTTTGTCAGATGAGTAAGTTGTGAAAATTTTCTCCCATTTTGTAGGTTGCCTGTTCACTCTGATGGTAGTTTCTTTTGCTGTGCAGAAGAAGCTCTTTAGTTTAATTAGATCCCATTTGTCAATTTTGGCTTTTGTGGCCATTGCTTTTGGTGTTTTAGACATGAAGTCGTTGCCCATGCCTATGTCCTGAATGGTATTGCCTAGGTTTTCCTTGGAACCAACCCAAATGTCCAACAACGATAGACTGGATTAAGAAAATGTGGCACATATACACCATGGAATACTATGCAGCCATAAAAAATGATGAGTTCATGTCCTTTGTAGGGACATGGATGAAATTGGAAACCATCATTCTCAGCAGACTATCGCAAGGACAAAAAACCAAACACTGCATGTTCTCACTCATAGGTGGGAATTGAACAATGAGAACACATGGACACAGGAAGGGGAACATCACACTCTGGGGACTGTTGTGGGGTGGGGGGAGAGGGGAGGGATAGCATTAGGAGATATACCTAATGTAAATGACGAGTTAATGGGTGCAGCACACCAACATGGCACATGTATACATATGTAACAAACCTGCACATTGTGCACATGTACCGTAAAACTTAAAGTATAATAATAATAAAATTTTTTAAAAAGTAAATATTCAATAATCTCTTCTAAAAGCACAAAAAGACTAATTTTAAAGTGATAATTATGGTAAAAAGTCATAGCTATAACTAGTGTAAACTTCATTTTTAGGCAATATTTTCCTGCTAAAATTCAGAATAAAATAAAATAAAAAATAATTTTTGAACTTGAAAAAAATATATACTGAGGAGTGGGAAGATGGGAGGAATATCTACAAACAAATGGTAAAATGACCTGAAATTTTAGTAAGTTATTCTGGTCAAATCAGTTATTCTGTCTGTAACTTCTGACTTCCTGCTGGTTGTTTGTAAGTACTCATTATCTCATCACATTAAAATATATCCCTTATATAGCTTTTCTCCAGCTTCACTGAATCTTTAGTTCAGAATATGTGACATTTTGAGTTTTTTTTCCCTGAAAATATAGTGATGTCTAATTCATCACCCTCAAAGTTATATTCATGGGCAGTATACACATACACACACACACACACACACACAAACATGCACACACACTCATATTTAACTTTCCTCAATGGTACAAGCCAACTGGCCTTCACATATAATTGGAAATAGCAGTAAATTCATGTATAAAATCCTTGCATAGTGTTTGCAAGAATGATTTGGACAAGGACATATTTATTTCAAGGTAATTTTTAAATTTTGGCTCCAAAGATATACATATATTTACAAAGATGGAATCCTACATAATCTTAACAAAGATCTGAATTCCAAGGTCCCAAGAAGAGTTAGAGAAATGTCCATTAAAAGAATGGTAGAACTTTTTTTCTGCCCCATCTTTGGTTCTTATTTTCTTTTCAGACAGCATTAAAAAATCAGGTCTAGTGTCAAATGCAAATGTAGTATTTGGATGCAGGTTTTTTTGTTTGTGTTGTTCGTTTGGTAAAATACATATTTGACTTGTTAGCATTTTCTGAATGATAATCTCTTCACTACATATATTATCATCTAGCAAAGGATTAGAATAGAAAATAAAAAGAAATAGGAATTGAGGAAAATGGTTAAGAGTGGAGCTGGAGTTATTGGCTTTGTATCATGGTATGAATATGGTGTGATTTAAATCCAGGAGATGGTTAAAATATAAGGATGAGGATTTGAATATTTAAAATGTTTGAATAAAGAGGTTATTAAGAATGATGATTTAGAAAAGAGGTGATTAGCAAACAAGGTTATCACAGCTCTGTATCTAGTTTCCAGGAAAGTTATTTGTACATGAGAGTTGTTCAACAATTATTTATTGAATAAATAAATAAATAATATTTTATATCTGGGTCATCAATATTGACATCAATGTAATTATTGTGTAGGCTGAAGTCAAAGTGGAAGATTCTGAATTTAGAGTTTTTGTCTTTTTTTTTTAAACTAGATTTTATACTGCCATGCCAATGAGGAGATATTTTGGTGTTTAGGATTCATCTTAAGATTTTCCAGCCACCCTCATAACTCTATCAATTACTGTATGCATTATCAATATCCCACCTGAGTTTAGATGTGGTAAATCACAAAGCACAAACCTATACAGCAATTAATCAAGATGGTCAGCGAGTTTTAAAGATTCTGTAAACTATTAGTCATCTTTCTTCATCATAAATGTTTTATTGTATTTATTCCTTTAAGCAGATATGATTTTGTGGAGAATAGAAATTATTCAGTAATTGTCCTGGAACAATACTCTGAAACAGTAACTATGTAAATTGTTTATATATTGCTAACAAGTGCTGGAACAGTATGTCACCAATAACTGTTGTAAAAGTTGTCATTAAAAATGACAAGAGATTCCATCTCAACTGTGAGATAAAAGACGTGTAAAAAACACGTTTCCTGGTAATAGAAAAAAGAGTGAAATAAAAGAATAGTTTCTTATGGTAGTGCTATAAATTCAGGGTTCACCTCTAGTTTCCATAAACCACCTAAAGCTTATAATCGCAGTGTGATTCCCAAAGTGATATTCAAATTGAGTAAAGAAAATTCTGCTAGTCTCATAATACCATTATTTTCACATTGTTGACTTTTAAAAAAATTATCCCTCAATTGGCTTAATTAAGCCCCAATATAACATATTGAAAAGTCTATGTGGGTAGTATATTTTCTGAGCCCTTCTATATCTGAAGAGTTACTTCTATTGCCTTCACAAGTGGAAGTCATCATGACTGAATGTAAAAGACCTGCCAAATCCTTTTCCCATCAGAGCTCTTATATTCCCATCAGATGCTGTTATATTCCCTCCAGGACTAAGATATTATAGATAAATCTGGAGCCAGGCTGTATTCTTAAAATTATCTTTATTATTTCCCACTTCTTAAATGCCTGAAGAACTTTCAAATTTATCCTAATGATGAAATAATTTAAGGATATGTATTTATTTTCATTATTTTTGCTTGGAATTGGTAATCCCTTTCAATATGCATATTTCTTCACCTCTGGAAAGTTGTCTTCTAGCATATTTTTTATTACAACTTTTGGTAAATTTGTTCCTCAGGTATGACAATTATTTATAAATTAGATCTCCATTTTATTTTTTCCATAGCTACAATTTTCTTTCCCATTTTTATCCCTTTTTACTGTCTCTGGATTCCAACAAAAAATTATAAGTTTTCAGTCTACATTACTAATTTTATATTCTACAGTATATTTTTCTCTTCAGTAACTCCAATGTGTACTTTAATTTTCTTATCTTTTATTGCATTTGTGGTACACTGAAACTCTTCCTTGTCTTGCTTATTTTCATTTAAATTTATTTTTGTTGCTTATATATCTCAGTCTGTTATCCATATGCCCTTGTGCTCTTCTATCTCAAGACATGGGTTTCCCCCACTATGTTTAGGATGTCAAAGAATTTTTACATATTTTCTTCTGGCTCTTGCAGAGTCTCATTTGCAGTGATATTCTCTTCTTTTGAATTTTAGGTGATGCTCCATGGCTCTGATTTTTTTCCTCTTTAATCATTTTCAAAGGAGGCAAATGCTCTTCAAACAAAATATTTGGCAACAGAATCAGTGAACTGTTTGTTTCCAATCTCTGCCAACTCAAATAATGGTTAGATAGCTTTTCTAGTCCCTAGAGAACAGTTAATGTGCACATGTTTTAATCCTATTTCCAGGTTTTTTATACACTTTTTTTCTGAACCCAACTTGTTCTGTCATGTACAATAAAAATTTGTAATCTCTCTCTCTCTCTCTCTCTCTCTCTCTCTCTTTGGCCGGGCGCCATGGCTCACACCTGTAATCCCAGCACTTTGGGAGGCCAAGGAGGGTGGGTCACTTGAGGGCAGGAGTTCAAGACCAGCCTGGCCAACATGGTGAAACCCTATCTCTACTAAAAACACAAAAATTATCTACTCTGGAGGATGAAGCACAAGAATCGCTTGAACTGGGGAGGTGGAGTTTGCAGTGAGCTGAGATCCTACCACTACACTTCACATTCACGAGATAAAATGTGCAACTACCAATTGCCTGTCCAGTAATTTTTCTGAGAGTTGCTATCTCTCAATGAACGTAGAAAGATGGATGGGTTTAGGAATATTCTGTTTGCCTCACAATATAGCACCTTCACAGTAGAGACATGGTTGTCCAGAATTCTGGTTAGTATAGATTCTAGGATTCTGAATGGGCCAAAAGTTGAGTTGGTTAACCTCACTTCTACTCACCAATGATCTCACTTTCTTAAGGTAGGCTTTTTCTAGTTTCTAAATCTAGTCTCATTAGCCCATATATTGGCCTTTATTTTATCTTTTTTAAAATTTTTGTCTCTTTTTAAATTTTTTTTTGCTCCACATGTTCTTAACATTTTCTACAGATTTATAATATTTTATAGGATATCTGGAGATATTTTGTCAGAAACAAATGATCAGATATATTTTAAACTAGAAATTTCCAATTAATTATTCAACATAGCATGTATTACATGTGTATAAAAGTGGTATCCATCAACAAATAAATGGATAAAGAACAGTGATTCCCAGGGGCTGGGGCTGATGGAAACAAGGAGATGTTAGGCAATGGGTAAAAACTTTCAGTTACAAGATGAATAAGTTATTGGGGGTAGCATGGTGATTACAGTTAATAATACATTGTTTACTTGAAATTTGCAGACAGTAGATTGTGTTTTCACCACAAACACAAACACACACACACACACTACACACACATACCAGTGATAACTAATTGTGATGATGGATGTGTCAGTTGAATTGATTCTGGTAATCATTTCACAATGGATACATATATAAAATAATCATGTTGTATACCTTGAATATATATATAATTTTTATCTGTCTATTATGCCTTAATAAAGCTGGAAAAAATAAAGTGTACAGTTTTAAGAAATAGTTTGACAGGATTGATGTAAATTCATCATAGTTACTGGGGAAAACATCTCAATGCTCTATTGCTTTGTAATTTCACTATCCTCTTAGATTGATAAAACATCACACACACAGAAGATACTTTGATCAATAAATGAAAAACAGTGGTTCCTTTCGATCAGTATCAAAGGAAAAATTCAGCTTAGAGAAAACACTACAATTATTTGAAGTAGTATGAATTCTTGATTTCTTAACATAAAATATAAAATCCATAATTGGAGTCAATTTTCTTAACTCATGAAGATTGTAATAAAGTTTAAAATTTAAATATATTATATAGTAATCAATGTATAAAATCATATTTTACCCCACCAACATAAAATTATTACTAAGTTTGTTACAAACATTACCCATCAAACATAAGGGCTTAGTTAACCAAAAACATCAAACATTTTGCTTACATTAGCTGCCTTTACCATACCATGCGTATACAGGAATATCACTTTACTATCTTCCATATAGCTTATCCTCACCACATTGTTTTCTAAATCCAACTTGGCATCATCATCAGAGAGGAGTAGACTCCTTCAGTGCCTTCTTTGTGTTTTATGTTAGCCAAAAGCTCTTTTTCTTTGCCTAATTCACCAAATTCATCTGTCATTACTTTCTCCAACTCATTATGCCATCTGCCAGGGACTGACCTATCGTTCCTTCTGGTCTGGATGCCATATTGTATGTGTCTGGAGTCTTCAAATATTCCCTACTTCCAGAATATAGAGAAATGGCTCATGCTGACATTTCAAATCTAGCTAGAGCTGAAGCAAAAAGAACTGCTAATGTGAGGCATTCCAATTATTCAACACAATAAGTATTTTCCCAAAATAGCAGTGGCAGAGTTTGTTTTTTACTGTAGAATAAGATGGTCAGGATTTTTTTTTCTAAGAAATACTGAGTAAATGGGAGGCAAAAACTGGTTTATAATCAATGACTTTTCTGAGTAAACATGAGAGCAGTTTTGAAAGGGGTGTACATTTATAGGCTTTAAGTTAAAATTCAGCCTTCTAAATACAGTGTTAACATTACTGGGAGACATCACAGAGTAGAAAAGAAAACATAGGCTTTGCGGTAGGAAGGCAGGTGTGGAATCTCATTTCTCTCTTATTAGATTTTGTACCTTGAACAGTGTTTTTAGCCTTTCTGAGTTTCAGTTCATTTATTTGCAAAATGAGGATAAAACCTACCTCATGTTATTACTGCAGGAATTAACTGAAGTTGTATACCCTGACACATTATATTAATTTTAATACACTTAAAGCCATTCAGTTTCTACTTGATTGATTTAGGGAGGTTCACGGTTAGAAACGTTAACTGCTCTTATCCAAATAACTAGTTACTGAAGAGTAGCTCGGACACTGGTGAAAGGGCTAGCTACATTAAAAATGAGCTTCCATTCATTTTTCACACTGAGTTCTGGCATTTCAGTGGAGGTTAGGAAATAAAGTACAGTGGCATCCCACCAACACCATAAAAGCTCTATATATTGACAGAAGTCTGTTTTGTGGACACTGGCATTTCTAGCTCAATTTACAGTTTACATTTATTCATTTCTGATGAGTGAAAGAAAAAGAACCTCTACATTGAGTGAGAGATCATTGACAGCTCTATTAAAAATAGCAGAAATCTTCAAATCAAAACAGACATAGACATACATATTTAAATGAGAAAATATACCAGAATATTATTTTGAAATGCCAGTTTATTAAAAAGACATTCATTATTTAAATGCCATAAAAAGGAATTCAATGAAGCTGTGATGAACAAACTATCACCTTGTTGTTATACCAACATTCACTGAATAAAATATTAAAGATGCCTAAATCATCTACTGCAACAAAACCTATTGAGGTGAAAAATGTGTACAAAATTTTGTTTTTATATTGCAGTGGGGGACCATTTTCCTGATGTGTAGAATGGCAATTGTGGTATTTTCATAAAATCATTAGGCAAATAACATATTTTAATAACTTGCCTGCTAAACATTCTAGCAAAGGTAAAATGAATATATATGTTTAATACCTATATATAGACATAAACATATATACATATTTACAGACAAAATATTATACTATTTTGTTGATGATTTTTAAAAAATTTCCTTTTATTTGAGCAATGAAAATATTCAGTGTAATGTATACAGATCACAGGAGCAGTACTCAACTTAAAATGAACAACCAACAACTATCGCTAGATAGTCTACCACAGCTAGAGCTCTTAAAGATACTACACCGAAGATTATTCCTAAAAAAATAGAAAACATTAGTTTGTGAATGCCAGAAATAGAACAAGAACAAATGGTGAAAATTTAATGCCAGTGTTATAGAGATGGCTAGCCTATTTGTGATGATATGTGCGTGTCTTAAATCACTCTTCCTTACGTTCTTACATAACACCAGGATGTTTCGCTATATAGCTTGAAAATATTAAACATCTTTATGAAATATTTAATTCATATTGCTTTCTTAAAATGTCTTAGCTAAGATTTGTTACAATAGAGGATGAAAATATTTCAGTACGAGAGTTTTGGGTGGAAGACAGAAACTATTGATTAAAACTTTAATAAGACTTTTCTGTTTTTAATTATTTTATAATGTCTATATAGAGAAATAGATATAGATCGATCTATAGATAGGTGTATAAAATATTATCATATGTATATAGAGAGAGAACTACATTTAATTTATTCAGAATGTCTCATGTATAGTCTTAAGGTACTTTATAACTAAGCTATATTTTCTTTCATTCAATAAAAAATATTTGTTGAGCACCTACAAAATGTCAGATACTATGCTTGGTGCTAGAAATACAAGAGTTAAAAAAAATGCTCATGGGCCCTGTCTTCTTGGAGCTTGTAGAATTACTGGGTCCCCCCTGAAGTTTACAGAAATTAAAGATTAGTGCAATTTAAAAAGTACATCAGACTTTTCTGAATAATTGACCCCAGAATATAGGGCCACTTGGTTTCCAGTTGACTATGTGTTTAACAACATTCTCGGAACACTTCATTGGGTTCTCATACCTGACTGTTTTTATACAATTTGTCTCTTTTCATATCAGAGTCAATGTGAATGAACAGATGCGACTTTATATATAAAACCCTAAGGGTTTATATTTGTCATCTGTCATTCTCAGTGTTAAGGAGGAACCATATAAAGTATTTTTGAATTAGTAGCTATCTTTGTACCTATCACTCAGTGTAAACATAGATGTCACCTCCATTTTAATGTTCTATTTCCTAGGATCTCCAGGGTAGAAGGCACCTTGAAATATTCTGATTCCATAATAAATGAGCCCACGTTTTGTGAAATTTTAAAAGGCTTTTTATCTTCCCTTTACAGTATCTTAGATCCTCATACTTAATAATGTATATGTATTTGAAGCTTCAGGTTAATTATTGATTCATTGGTATTTTGTCTATTGTAGCATATTATGATTCAGTATGAAGGGACATACTAAAAAATAGACATGTATTTAAATTTAACCCTATTAAGAACCTTCTAGACAGTGTCTATTTTTAATCTCTCACAGATACTCATGACTGAGACAATATTTTAAACAAGTATAAACAATCACAGAATAAGTACATAAAATATCATCTCCAATTACATAGCATTCACTGAATGGTTTTCCAATTCTCACTTTTAAATGATGCAGTATGATATATAGATTTCGACAAATATATTGAAGTCTGCTATTTATAATTTAAGTCTTCTTAATTTTTAATATAAATAAAATTTTGAAACTGGTCAAACTTTTATTTAATTAAATTATGATGTATTTATTTAGCAATTACCTTAAAAGTTAGATAAAAGATATAAAAATATGACTAGTCATTTTTATAATATGTCTAGACATGAAGCAATATAAAAAATCTAATCATGATATATTATTTATTTAAAAAGCAAGGTAAAACAATATATTAGATATAAGATTGATATATAATGATAACTGTACACATAGAAATATATTTCATTGTAAAGAGGCTGAAATCATGCTGAAATATTAACAGTGATTGTGTTTAAATTTTAGAAACATAGATGTCTTTGTTTTCTTCTTCATACATTTCTCTATTGCCTCAATATTATACCATGCTCATGTTTTATTTTATAACCTAAAACATGTCAAACTTGATTTGTAAAGAGGTGGTAAAATGTTATGTAGATTTTATGATTCTTCTTAACAAGTGGTTATAATTAAACATTTTGGTGTTTTAAATGGTTACAGTCATCTGCAAAATCTGCTTAGGTAAAATGACTCATTCTCTACAAAGCCACAATGAAAGAGACAATTGTAGATTCAGAATTGAAGTTCAGATTACCGTATCCAAAATGGTTCTAGTCACATAATCATACTGTGGTGTATGGGAACAGTGTATAAGCAAAGCATCCCATTAAATATTCCTATCGAAATATAATGGGCTACCAGATGAGACAAAAGCTGCAAAAACACTCTGTAAACTAAAGAGTGCTATACAATTGCTGGTAATTATTAATTATTTTGGCATCTAAATGTTCATTTAAATAAATAAACTTAAATTTATTTGACAAACACACTTTTAAAATGGCATTTTTATGCGGAGTAGTTCTGTATGGCTTGTTTTATGTTTTACCTCCCTCTGTATTCTCATAGTTGGATACTTCTCACTCCAATTTTAAGAGTTTCTTCATAAAGCTTAAAAACTGATTGGAGGATGGAAAGAACGGACGAGAGAGACCGTCCATCAAATAAGTCAGAGTTTACTACTTTCTCAGCACTGTGACATTTGCCAGTTTATTTTAAAATACTGAACTATAACAATAGCCATAATATGTGAATACTTATAAAGTCATCTATAAAACATAATGTGGTCATGTACGCACTCACGAAAATAGTCCTCCATGATACCATAGGCTTTAAAATTTAAAAAAGATCAAGTAATTAGAGTACCAATCAACCACCTTCCCGTTGTGTGATCCTTAGACTAGCATTTTGCAGTCAGACAAGCCAATAATAAATTTATTTGAAAAGAGTTGTAAACAGTTCTCCTAAGGCATCAGAAGTCCCATGCCAACAGGTATAATGTAACATGACTTTCAAATATTTTAGGAATAAAAAATAATAAATAAAATATAAAGTCCACACCAGCATATATTAGAGGAAAGGCAAAATGTATATATATGCACACACACACGTGTATATATATATAGTGTTTGTGTGTATATATATACATATGTGTATATATACATATATACACACATACATATATATGTAAATATACGTACATATATATGTATATATACGTACATATATATACATATATACACACACACATATGTGTACATTATGTATGTACTTTTTCCCCACAGGTAACCATCACTTACATATTGAAGAAGTCATTTTTTACTTGACATCTGTCACTTTGTTGCTTTGTATTTTTGCATTTTTATTGAAGTATAATTTCTAAATATAGTAATAATGAATTTTATTGCACTTTGATTTATTGCACTTTGCAAAACTTGTGCTTTTTGTAAATTGAAGATTTGTGGCAACCTTGGGTTGAGCAAGTGTATTGCCACCATTTTCCAACAGCAGGTGCTCACTTTGTGTCTCTGTGTCACATTTTGGTAATTCTCGCAATATTTCAAATTTTTCATTTTGATATTTGTCATGGTGATCAGTGATCACTATAATTTGCATTTTCTTGATGACTAGTGATGTCAAGCATTTTTGATGTTATTATTTGGGCATCATAAACTGCACTTCTATAAGACAGTGAACTTAACTGATAAATGTGTGTGTTCTGATTGCTCCACCTGCCAGCCATTCCCCTGTCTCTCTCCCTCTCCTTGGGCCTCACTATTCCTTGATACAACATAATATTGAAATTACACCAATTAATAACCCTATGATGATGGCTAAGTATTCAAGTGAAAGGAAGAGCTGCCCATCTCTCACTTTAAATCAAAAGCCAGAAATATTAAGCTTTGTGAGGAGGTCTGTTGAAAGTCAAGTTAGGCCAAAAGCAGGGCCTCTTCTGCCAAACCGTTGGCCAAATTGTGATTGCAAAGAAAACGGTCTTGAAGGAAATTGAAAGTGCTACTCCAGGGAACAAATTAATAATAAAAAGTAAGCAGCCTTATTGCAGATATGGAGAAAGTTTTAATGGTCTGAATAGAAGATCAAACCAGCCACGACATTATCTTAAGCCAAAGCCTAATCCAGAGCAAAGCTCTAACTCTCTTCAATTCTATGAAAACTGAGAGAGGTGAGGAAGCTGCAGAACAAAAAGTTTGAGGTAGCAGAGGTTGTTTCAAGTTTAACGAAATAAGCAGTCTCCATAACATGAAAATGATATCTCATTGTGGTTCTGATTTACATTTCCCTGATGATTAGTTATGGCAAGTATTTTTTTATATGTCTGTTGGCCATTTGTATATCTTCTTTTGAGAAATGTCTATTCAGGTCATTCTCCCATTTATTTATTTATTCATATATCTTTATTTAACTTTTATTTTAATTTCAGGGTACACGAGCAGGTTTGTTTTATAGGTAAATGGCATGTCACGGAGATTTGGTGTACAGATTATTTAATCACCCAGATAATAACCATCTCCCTCATCCTGACTTCCACCCTTAAGTAGGCCCTGGGGTGTATTGTTCCGTTTTTAGTGTCCAAGTGTACTCAATATTTAGCTCCTACTTATAAGTGACAATAGGTTGTATTTGGTTTTCTCTTTCTGTGTTAGTTCACTTAGAATGATGTCTTCTAGCTCCATCCATGTTACTGCAAAAGGACATGATCTCATTTTTTTTTATGACTGCATACATGGTGTGTACATACTACATTTTCTATATCCAGTGTACCATTGATGGACATTTAAGTTAATTTCATGACTTTGCTATTATGAATAATGCTGCAGTTAACATATGTGTGCATGTGTTTTTATGGTAGAAGGATTTATATTCCTCTGGGTATATACCCAACAATAGGATTGCTGGGTCAAATGGTAGTTTTGTTCTAAGTACTATAAGAAATTGCCAAACTCATTTTCACAATGTCTGAACTAATTTACATACCCACCAGCAGTGCATAAGCGTTCCCTTTTCTCCACAACCTCACTAGCATCTCTTATTATTAGACATTTTAACAATAGCCATTCTACCTGGTGTGAGATGGTATCTCATTGCGGTTTTGATTTGCATTACTCTAATAATTAGTGATGTTTAGCATTTTAAAAAATATACACGTTGTCTGTGTGTATGTCTTCTTTTGCAAAATGTCTCTTTGTATCCTTTGCCCACCTTTTAATGGAGTTGTGTTTTTCTTGTATATTTAAGTTCCTTATAGATGCTGGATATTAGACCTTTGTCACATGCATATTTTGCAAATATTTTCTCCCATTCTGTAGGTTGTCTGTTTATTCCGTTGATAGTTTCTTTTGCTATGCAGAAGCTCTTTAATTTAATTAGATCCCATTTGTCAATTTTGTTTTTGTTGCAATTGATTTTGATTTGCTCATTTTTAATTCTTTTTCCTATTGAGATGCTTGAGGTTTTTGTATATTTCGCTTATTAATCTTTTTTCAGATAGATAGTTTGCAAACATTTTCTCCTATTCTTATTTGTCTCATCATTCTATTGTTTACTTTGCAGAAGCTTTTTAATTTTTTGTAATTCTATTTGTCTACTTTTGCTTTTGTTGTCTTTACATTTGAGGTCTTATCCTAAAATCCTTTGCCCAGTCCAATGTCCTGAAACATTTCCTCAATGTTTTCTTCTATTATAGTTTTATAGTTTTATAGTTTTAGGTCTTATAGTTAAGACTTTAATCCACTTTGATTTGATTTTTGTATATGGTGAGTTTTTAATTAAGGCATGAACATTTTTTAGACATGATGCTTGCAAACACTTAATAGACTACAGTGTACTATAAACATTAATTTTTTATGTACTGGAAAATTAAAAAGTTTGTGTGACCCACTTTATTATACTAGTCTGGAACTGAACCTGCAGTATCTTCGAGGTATGCCTGTAATAAAATGCACACTTCATGAAGAAATTCTACCCATGTATACTATCTTGTTACACGTTTCTAGAGCAATATTACATTTTCATCACCCTCCGAGCTGCTGCTTCTGAGTCAACACCTTTCTCAGTCAATACTTCTCCAAAGTTAAACACTATTATGATTTAGAGTACAATAATTAGATTTTTTACCTGAACGTTATATAATTTGAATCATACAACTTAAAATCTTTTGTGTATGGCTTCTTTTTGTTCAATATACTGCTTTTAAGATTTATCCATGATACTTCAAGTATCAGTAGTCCATACGTTTTATTTCTGTGTAGCATTCCATGTTGCTAATATAGGAAAATTTCTTTATCTGTTCCAGATTGAGGAATATGTGTGTTGTTTTTATTAATATTTTGTTGGTTGTTTTGGCTACTTTTAATATGTACTTTTAATACAGTTTCTAAGACCATGCTTGTACAAATATTTTCTTGAACACATGCATTCATTTTTATTCAGTATATATTTAGTAATGAATTGCTGGGTCATGGAGTAGACATGTTTTTAATCTATGAGATTGTGAAATAAATTTCCAAAGTGATTGTATGGCCACTTTACACTTCCACCAACAATATATGAGTTCTATCTTTTTGTTTTTAATTTGGTTAGTAAGTTTTTCCACTAAAATTACTAAAGAAAGCATCCCATTTTAAAGTAGTATTTGTTCATATATTTTGGTTAGCATGTTTCTCTTCATAAGTAAGATAGGATATGAGTAATAAGTAAATTCATGTAGAAGAATGCAAGCTTCTTGGCAATTGACAGTTCGTTACATGGGTCCACTTTCTGAGCTCTTAGATTACCTTCTCTGTACATTCTTTAAAGTACTTATCAATTTCTAACTTTCTTCAGAGTTTATGAAGTCTAGACTAAATATCTGAATATGCCTAGCTGTCTACTGGGATCAACTTGGGTGAGGCAACATGGGGAAGTAATCTCTTACTAAATCCCTAGGAATGTAGGTTTGGTTTTAGGTAGATAAAGGAAATCAGATAATGTAGATAACTGCTAAATTGGGTTGCTAACAGAAGGCAGCCTATATAGCACACATGCATTAGAGTAAATCTGCAAAAGGCAACAAGGTTATGTCAGCTATTGATCAGAAACAAGATACTTCCATACCAGCAGTATTAATATGACAGTATAGGCTATGCTAATGTTGTTAAACCTTCCATTTTTGAGTGCTTATAATGTGTTTATCTAATCTGATCTAATCCTGACATTTAGTGTTCAGATTAAAGTTATGAAGCAACTACTTCTAATACTCCATTTTAGATAGGGAGAAGTGAATGCTCAGAAACATTAGATAAATTATCCAAAGTCAAACAACTAGTAAGTGTTGGCATCAGGAATAAGCCCCAGGCTATGACGTCAGGGCCAGTGCTTTCCCTCCAATACAGTGTGGTCTCAAGGTGAACGTCTGCTGGATTGATGTACCCTAGAATTCTAATTTTGTTTTGTTTTGTTTTATTTTGAGATGGAGTTTTACTCTTTTTGCCCAGGCTGGAGTGCAATGGTTCACTGCAAACTCTGGCTCCCGGGTGCAAGCGATTCTCCTACCTCAGCCTCCGAGTAGCTGGGATTACAGGCGCCCACCACCACGCCCAGCTAATTTTTGTATTTTTAGTAGAGACGGGGTTTCATGATGTTGGCTAAGCTCGTCTTGAACTCCTGACCTCAGTTGATCTACCTGCCTCAGCCTCCCTAAGTCCTGGGATTGCAGGCATGAGCTACCAAGCCTGGCAGAATTCCAGTTTTTAAAGACATATGAACCAGATAAAATCAGGCCGTAGTGAAATATTTTCTTTGCTGTTGAAAAGAATTCTTTTTTTTTTTTTATTGTACTTTTAGTTTTAGGGTATATGTGCACAATGTGCAGGTTTGTTACATATGTATACATGTGCCATGTTGGTGTGCTGCACCCATTAACTCCTCATTTAGCATTAGGTATATCTCCTACTGCTAAACCTCCCCCCTCCCCCCACCCCACAACAGGCCTCGGTGTGTGATGTTCCCCTTACTGTGTCCATGTGTTCTTATTGTTCAATTCCCACCTATGTGTGAGAACATGTGGTGTTTGGTTTTTTGTCCTTGCGATAGTTTGCTGAGAATGGTGGTTTCCAGTTTCATCCATGTCCCTACAAAGGACATGAACTCATTATTTTTTATGGCTGCATAGTATTCTATGGTGTATATGTGCCACATTTTCTTAATCCAGTCTATCGTTGTTGGACATTTGGGTTTGTTCCAAGTCTTTGCTATTGTGAATAGTGCCGCAATAAACATACGTGTGCATGTGACTTTATAGCAGTATGATATATAATCCTTTGGGTATACAACCGGTAATGGGATTGCTGGGTCAAATGGTATTTCTAGTTCTAGATCCCTGAGGAATCGCCACAGTGACTTCCACAATGGTTGAACTAGTTTACGGTCCCACCAACAGTGTATAAGTGTTCCTATTTCTCCACATCCTCTCCAGCACCTGCTGTTTCCTGACTTTTTAATGATCGCCATTCTAACTGGTGTGAGATGGTATCTCATTGTGGTTTTGATTTGCATTTCTCTGATGGCCAGTGATGATGAGCATTTTTTCATGTGTTTTTTGGCTGCATAAATGTCTTCTTTTGAGAAGTGTCTGTTCATATCCTTTGCCCACTTTTTGATGGGGTTGTTTGTTTTTTTCTTGTAAATTTGTTTGAGTTCATTGTAGATTCTGGATATTAGCCCTTTGTCAGATGAGTAGGTTGCGAAAATTTTCTCCCATTTTGTAGGTTGCCTGTTCACTCTGTTGGTAGTTTCTTTTGCTGTGCAGAAGCTCTTTAGTTTAATTAGATCCCATTTGTCAATTTTGGCTTTTGTTGCCATTGCTTTTGGTGTTTTAGACATGAAGTCCTTGCCCATGCCTGTGTCCTGAATGGTATTGCCTAGGTATTCTTCTAGGGTTTTTATGGTTTTAGGTCTAACATGTAAGTCTTTAATCCATCTTGAATTAATTTTTGTACAAGGTGTAAGGAAGGGATCCAGTTTCAGCTTTCTACATATGGCTAGCCAGTTTTCCCAGCACCATTTATTAAATAGGGAATCCTTTCCCCATTTCTTGTTTTTGTCAGGTTTGTCAAAGATCAGATAGTTGTAGATATGTGGCATTATTTCTGAGGGCTCTGTTCTGTTCCATTGATCTATATCTCTGTTTTGGTACCAGTACCATGCTGTTTTGGTTACTGTAGCCTTGTAGTATAGTTTGAAGTCAGGTAGCGTGATGCCTCCAGCTTTGTTCTTTTGGCTTAGGATTGACTTGGAGATGCAGGCTCTTTTTTGGTTCCATATAAATTTTAAAGTAGTTTTTTTCCAATTCTGTGAAGAAAGTCATTGGTAGCTTGATGGGGATGGCATTGAATCTGTAAATTACCTTGGGCAGTATGGCCATTTTCATGATATTGATTCTTCCTACCCATGAGCATAGAATGTTCTTCCATTTGTTTGTATCCTCTTTTAATTCATTGAGCAGTGGTTTGTAGTTCTCCTTGAAGAGGTCCTTCACATCCCTTGTAAGTTGGATTCCTAGGTATTTTATTCTCTTTGAAGCGATTATGAATGGGAGTTCATTCATGATTTGGCTCTCTGTTTGTCTGTTATTGGTGTATAAGAATGCTTGTGATTTTTGTATATTGATTTTGTATCCTGAGACTTTGCTGAAGTTGCTTATCAGCTTAAGGAGATTTTGGGCTGAGACAATGGGGTTTTCTAGATATACAATCATGTCATCTGCAAACAGGGACAATTTGACTTTCTCTTTTCCTAATTGAATACCCTTTATTTCCTTCTCCTGCCTAATTGCCCTGGCCAGAACTTCCAACACTATGTTGAATAGGAGTGGTGAGAGAGGGCATCCCTGTCTTGTGCCAGTTTTCAAAGGGAATGCTTCCAGTTTTTGTCCATTCAGTATGATATTGGCTGTGGGTTTGTCATAGATAGCTCTTATTATTTTGAGATACGTCCCATCGATACCTAATTTATTGAGAGTTTTTAGCATGAAGGGTTGTTGAATTTTGTCAAAGGCCTTTTCTGCATCTATTGAGATAATCATGTGGTTTTTGTCTTTGGTTCTGTTTATATGCTGGATTACATTTACTGATTTTCGTATGTTGAACCAGCCTTGCATCCCAGGGATGAAGCCCACTTGATCATGGTGGATAAGCTTTTTATGTACTGCTGGATTCGCTTTTCCAGTATTTTATTGAGGATTTTTGCATTAATGTTCATCAAGGATATTGGTCTAAAATTCTCTTTTTGGTTGTGTCTCTTCCCGGCTTTGGTATCAGGATAATGCTGGCCTCATAAAATGAGTTAGGGAGGATTCCCTCTTTTTCTGTTGATTGGAATAGTTTCAGAAGGAATGGTACCAGCTCCTCCTTGTACCTCTGGTAGAATTCAGCTGTGAATCCATCTGGTCCTGGACTTTTTTTGGTTGGTAAGCTATTGATTATTGCCACAATTTCAGAGCCTGTTATTGGTCTATTCAGAGATTCAACTTCTTCCTGGTTTAGTCTTGGGAGGGTGTATGTGCCAAGGAATTTATCCATTTCTTCTAGATTTTCTAGTTTATTTGCATAGAGGTGTTTGTAATATTCTCTGATGGTAGTTTGTATTTCTGTGGGATCAGTGGTGATATCCCCTTTATCATTTTTTATTGCGTCTATTTGATTCTTCTCTCTTTTCTTCTTTATTAGTCTTGCTAGCAGTCTATCAATTTTGTTTATCTTTTCAAAAAACCAGCTCCTGGATTCATTAATTTTTTGAAGGGTTTTTTGTGTCTCTATTCCCTTCAGTTCTGCTCTGATTTTAGTTATTTCTTGCCTTTTGCTAGCTTTTGAATGTGTTTGCTCTTGCTTTTCTAGTTCTTTTAATTGTGATGTTAGGGTGTCAGTTTTGGATCTTTCCTGCTTTCTCTTGTGGGCATTTAGTTCTATAAATTTCCCTCTACACACTGCTTTGAATGTGTCCCAGAGATTCTGGTATGTTGTGTCTTTGTTCTCGTTGGTTTGAAAGACATCTTTATTTCTGCCTTCATTTCGTTATGTACCCAGTAGTCATTCAGGAGCAGGTTGTTCAGTTTCCATGTAGTTGAGCAGTTTTGAGTGAGTCTCTTTATCCTGAGTTCTAGTTTGATTGCACTGTGTTCTGAGCGACAGTTTGTTATAATTTCTGTTCTTTTACATTTGCTGAGGAATGCTTTACTTCCAACCATGTGGTCAATTTTGGAATAGGTGTAGTGTGGTGCTGAAAAATATGTATATTCTGTTGATTTGGGGTGGAGAGTTCTGTAGATGTCTATTAGGTCTGCTTGGTGCAGAGCTGAGTTCAATTCTTGGGTATCCTTGTTAACTTTCTATCTCTTTGATCTGTCTAATGTTGACAGTGGGGTGTTAAAGTCTCCCATTATTATTGTGTGGGAGTCTAAGTCTGTTCCTAGGTCTCTAAGGACTTGCTTTAAGAATCTGGGTGCTCCTGTATTGGGTGCATATATATTTAGGATAGTTAGCTCTTCTTGTTGAATCTATCCCTTTACCATTATGTAATGACCTTCTTTGTCTCTTGATCTTTGTTGGTTTAAAGTCTGTTTTATCAGAGACTAGGATTGCAACCCCTGCCTTTTTTTGTTTTCCATTTGCTTGGTAGATCTTCCTCCATCCCTTTATTTTGAGTCTATATGTGTCTCTGCACGTGAGATGGGTTTCCTGAATACAGCACACTGATGGGTCTTGACTCTTTATCCAATTTGCCAGTCTATGTCTTTTAATTGGAGCATTTAGCTCATTTACATTTAAAGTTAATATTGTTATGTGTGAATTTGATCCTGTCATTATGATGTTAGCTGGTTATTTTGCTTGTTAGTTGATGCAGGTTCTTCCTAGCTTTGATGGTCTTTACATTTTGGCATGTTTTTGCAGTGACTGGTACCTGTTGTTCCTTTCCATGTTTATTGCTTCCTTCAGGAGCTCTTTTAGGGCATGCCTGGTGGTGACAAAATCTCTCAGCATTTGCTTGTCTGTAAAGTATTTTATTTCTCCTTCACTTATGAAGCTTAGTTTGACTGGATGAAGAGCCTTTTTCTGCATCTATTGAGATAATCATGTGGTTTTTATCTTTAGTTCTGTTTATGTGATGAATCACATTTATTGATTTGTATATGTTGAACCAATCTTGATTCTTGGGGATACAGTCTACTTGATCATGGTGGATGAGCTTTTTGATATGCTGCTGGATTCAGTTTTCCAGAATTTTCTTGAGGAATTTTGCATTGATTTTCATCAAGGATTTTGGCCTGAAGTTTTCTTTTTTGGTTGTGTCTCTGCTAGGCTTTGCTATCACGATGATGCTAACCTCATAGACTGAATTAAGGAGGAGTTCTTCCTCCTCACTTTTTTGGAATAATTTCAGTAGGAATGATACCACCTCTTCTTTGTACATCTGGTGGAATGTGGTTGTGAATCCATCTGGTTATGGGCTTTTCTTGGATGGTAGGCTATTTATTATGATTCAGTTTTGGAGCTCATTATTGGTATGTTCAGGGATTCAATTTCTTTCTGGATCTGTTTTGGAGGGTGTATGTGCCCAGAGATTGATCCATTTCCTCTAGATTTTCTAGCCTATGTGGCTAGAGGTGTTCATAATAGTCTCTGATGGTTATTTGTGTATCTGTAGGGTCAGTGGTTATGGCCTCTTAGTCATTTCCTATTGTTTTTATTTGAATCTTCTCTCTTTCCTTCTTTTTAGCCTATTTAGCCATCTATATTATTATTTTTTTTTTCATGAAGGACATCCAAATAGGAACAGAGGAAGTCAAACTATCCCTGTTTGCAGAACGCATGATCTTATATCTAGAAAACCCCATAGTCTTGGCCTCAAAGCTCCATAAGCTGATAAAAATTTCTGCAAAATCTCAGGATACAAAAATCAATGTAGCAAATTAACTAGCTTTCCTATACACCAACAATAGCAAAGCCAAGAGCCAATAAGGAATGCAACCTCATTCACAATTATGACAAAAAAAAAATACCTAAGAATTCAGATAACCAGGGAGGTCAAAGATCTCTATGATGAGAACTACAAAACATTGCTCAAAGAAATCAGAAATTACAGAAACAAATGGAAAAATATTCTATGCTCATAGATAGGAAGAATCAATATAATTAAAATGGCCATACTGCCCAAAGCAATTTATAGATTTAATGCAATTCCTATCAGGCTACCAATAATATTCTGCACAGAACTAAAGAAAACTGTTTTGAAATTCATATGGAACCAAAAAGAGCCCCAATAGCCAAGGCAATCCTAAACAAAAAAACAAAGCTGGAGCCATCATGCCACCAGCCTCATACTATAACAAAGGGCTACAGTAACCAAAACAGCATGGTACTGATACAAAGACAGACACACAGACCAATGGAACCGAATCGAGAATTCAGAAATAAGATTGCACACCCACAACCATCTGATCTTTGATAAAGATGACCAAAAATACAATGGGGTAACTACTTCTTATTCAATCAGTGGTGCTGGGATTACTGGCTGCCATATGCATTTACCCCATACACAAAAAATTAAATGGATTAAGGACTTTAATGTAAAACACAAAACTATGAAAACCCTGGAAGACAACCTCGGCAATACAATTCAGGAGATAGGCATGGCAAAGATTTTATGACAAAGATGCCAAAAGCAACTGCAGCAAAAGCAAGAATTGACAAATGGGATCTAATTAAATGAAAGAGCTTCTGCACAGCAAAATAACCTAACAACAGAATAAACAGGCAGTCTACAAAATGGAACATTTTTGCAAACTATACATATGACAAATGTCTAATAGTCAGCATCTATAAGGAACTTAAACAAAAAAAGAAAAAGACAAACAATCCCACAATAAAAGTGTGCAAAGGACATGAACAAAAACATTTCAAAATAAGACATATATGTGGCCAACAAGCATGTGAAAAGAATTTCAACATTCATGATTATTAGACAAATGCAAGTCAAAACCACAATGAGATACCATCTCATGCCAACCCGAATGGCGATTATTAAAAATTCCAAATCAACAAATGCTGGTGAGGCTGCAGCAAAACAGAAACACTTTTACACAGCTGGTGAGAATGTAAATTAGTTTAATCATTGTGGAAGACAGCGTGTTGATTCCTCAAAGGTCTAGAACCAGAAACACCATTTGACCCAGCAATTCCATTACTGGGTATATACCCAAAGGAATATAACTCATTCTATCATAAAAACATGTGCATATGTATATTAATTGCAGCACGATTCATAATAGCTAAGACATAGAATCAACACAAATGCTCATCAATGGATAAAGAAAATGTGGTACACATATGCCTTGGAATACTATGCGGCCATAAAAAAGAATGAAGTCATATCCTTTTAAGGAACATGGATAGAGCTGGAGGCCATTATACTTAGCCAACTAATACAGGATCAGAAAATGAAATACCGCCCACTCTTGCTTATAAGTGGGATCTAAATGATGAGAATACATGGACACATAGAGGGGAACAATAGAAACTGGGGCATACCTGAGAGTGGAGAGTGGGAGGAGGGAGAGGATCAGGAAAAATAACTAATGGGTACTAGGCTTAACACCTGGGTGATATAATAATTTGCATATCAAACCTCCATGACATGAGCTTACCTATATAACAAGCTTGCACATGCACCCCTTAATATAAAATTAAAGTTAAAGAAAAAAAAACCACAAAATGCCCTTCTGATTATATATTTTTCTTGTACCCCAAATTTGATTAAATGACTTAATAAGAAAAATTGGAATTATTTCTATAAGTCTTTTTCCCCCCTAACATCCAGCCTAGGCTGATTTATTATTCTAATGATTGAAGATTCTCTAGTGTCTTAACATAATTATTATCATAATCTGGGGCTCTGAGGAAGAGGGTGTATGTTATGAAATTAAGGGATCACATCCCTCATTAACTTATGTTTTTGTTAAATCTTTAAATATCTTTAAAACTCAATGATCCCAACAACAAGGATTGTTTCATGCCTGACCCATGGCAAAGTACTCACTAAATTGTGAAAAATAAAAATGTATACATGCTATTTATTAATAATATTCTATTATTATTGTTAAAATAAAGATAGCCATAGGAGGTATAAGAGACCTTACCCCAACATAAGTCTTTGTCTTAAAAAGCAAAAGCTATGGTATCATCTAGGACTCTTAAAAATATTTATCCTAAAAACTGAGTATGCAGTTGAAGTTTGAGTAGGAAGGTTAATGAAACCGTCTAATTACATGTGTTTTGGCTTATATTTTCTTGCATGACAACCACATCAAATTATATAGGATCTCACCAATATATAGAATAGTTTTATTTATAACATTATTACATTATAGCTGCTTTTAGCAGAGCAAATTATATAGCATCCCACTAATATCAAAAATAGTTTTACTTATAACATTATTGTATTATAACTCTTTTGTAATAGAAAACATTATAATTAAAGTTCATTAATTCATCAACAATAATTATTCAATAATCATTCTAAATCTAAATTAATTCCTTAGTTGGTACTGTGAAAAAAATGTTTGAGAAAGAAATATCTGTTTTTCTTACAAAATTATGACCTAATGGGGAGCCAAGACAGGCAAATGTGAAAATTACATGAATAATGACCAAAATAAAGAACATGCCTCGACATAATAAAGGCCATATATGACAGACCCACAACTAGTATTATACTGAATGGGGAAAATCTGAAAGCCTTTTCTTTAAGATGTGGATCATGACAAGGATGCCCTCTTTCACCATTGTTATTTGACAGACTACTGGGAGTTGTAGATAGAGCAATTAGACAAGAGACAGAAATAAAGGACATCCACATTAGAAGGAAGAAATCAAATTATCCTTGTTTGCAAATAATAACATCTTATATTTGGATAATCTTGAAGACTCCACAATAAAGTTATTAGAACTGATAAACAAATGCAGTCAAGTTGCAGGAAAAATAATTAACACAAAACATTCAGTAGCATTTCTATATGTCAAGAGTGAACATGGGGAAAATCACAAAATTAATCCTATTTACAATAGCCACAAATAAATTAAATACCTAGTAATTAGCTTAACCAAGGAAGTGAAAGTTCTCTACAATAAAAACTGCAAAACACTGATGAAAAATTGAAGAGGACACAAAAATGGAAAGATATCCCATGTTCATGGATTGAAAAAATCAATGCTGTTAAAATATCCATACTACCAAAAGCAATCTACAGATTTAATACAATCCCTACCAAAATGCCAATGACATTCTTCACAGAAATAGAAAAAAAACTATCCTAAAATTTATATAAAATCACAAATGACCCAAAATAGTCAAAGCTATCCTAAGCAAAAAGAACAAAAGTGGAGGACTCACATTACCTGACTGCAAATTATACTACAGAGCTATAGCAACCAAAAATAGTATGAGACTGTTAATGAAAACAGACACATAGACCAATGGAACAGAATAAATAACCCAAAAATAAATGCACAAACCAACAGTAACACCTTTCCACAGTGGTGCCAAGAACATACACTGGGGAAAAGACAGTCTTTTCAATAAATGGTGCTGGAAAAGCTGGATATCCATATGCAGAAGAATGAAGCTAGATCCCTGTTTTTTGCCATATACAAAAATCAAATTAAAATAATTTAAATACTTAAATCTAAGTGCTGATCATATGAAACTACTATGAGAAAACACTGAAGAAAATCCACAGGACATTGATCTGTGCAATTTTTTTGTGTGTGTGTAATACCCCACAAGCACAGGCAACTACAACAAAAATGGACAAATGGGATCACATCAAGTTAAAAAGCTTATGCACAGCAAAGGAAACAATCATCAAAGTGAAGGGACAACCCATAGAATGGGAGAAAATTTTTGCAGACTGCCCATCTGATAAGAGATTAATAATCAGAATATATAAGGTGCTAAAATTACTCAGTAAGAAAAAAATCTGATAATATAATTTAAATGGGCAAAATATCTAAATACACATTTCTCAAAAGAAGACATGCAAATGACAAACAGGCATATGAATAGGTGCTCAACATCATTGATCATCAGAGAAATGCAAATCAAAACTACAATGAGGTATCTTCTCAATCCAGTTAAAATGGCTTTTATCCAATAGACAGGCAATATTTGATGCTGGTGAGGATGTAGAGAAAATGGAACTGTGTTACACTGTTGGTGGCAATCTGAATTAGTACAACCACTATGGAGAACAGTTTTTGGAGGTTCCTCAGACAACTAAAAATAGAGCTACCATATAATCCTGCAATCCCAGTGCTACATATATACCCAAAAGAAAGAAACTCATTTTATGGAAGAGATATCTGCTCTCCTATGCTTATTGCAGCACTGTTTACAATAGCTAAGATTTGGAAGCAACCTAAGTTTTCATCAACAGATGAACAGATAAAGAAAATATGGCACATATACACAATGGAGTACAATTCAGCCATGCAAGTGAATGATATCTTGTTGTTTTCAACAACATGGATGAAAGGGAAGGTCATTATTTTAAGTGAAATAAGTCAGGCACAGGGAGACAAATATTGCATGTTCTCATTTATTTGTGGGAATTAAAATTCAAAACAATTGATCTCATGGAAATGGAGAGTAGAAGGATAATTACCAGAGGCTGGATAAAGCAGTGAGGGTTTAGGGGGAAGGTGGGGAATGGCGAATGTGTACAAAAAGTAATTACTATAAATATGACCTCATATTCCATAGCACAACAGGGTGACTATAGTGAACATAAATTAATTGTATATTTTACAATAACTCAAAGAGTATAATTGAATTGTTTTTAACACAAAGGATAAATGGTTAAAAGGATGGATACTCCATTTCCCATGATGTGATTATTAGGCTATGCATGCCTTTATCAAAATAGCTCATGTATCCCATAAATATATACACCTACTGTGTACCCACAAAAATTAAAATTAAAAGATTAAAAAACAAAGAAAAAAATCATGTCCAAAATAAGTTTATAGTATCAATTATGTAGATCAAGCTGTATAAATAATGTTAGAAGATACAGGATATATGCATATGATTTGTGCAAATTAAAGAGAAATCTCTGTGCCAGAATACTTTTTTCAGTCAAGATTTTGAAAGAAATTTAGTATAAGTATAGCTAGGAAGAGTGATCTCTGAAAGACTATTAACTTGTGGAGACAGACTGAAAGTAAAAATGTTACATTGGGAATGTAAAGTTAGTTTTCCTAGCTGAAGAGCAAACCATGATAGTAGCTAAAAATAAAGTTGGTGAATTGTGGCATAATGAGATGAGGAAGGTGAGAGCTGATAGAGGCCATAGAAACCTATAAGATAAATTTTGCAAAATTAGTGATAAGAAACTGCAGGACTTTGAAAAGTGAAATGACATGGTCAAATGTTTTTAAAGTAAAATGATTATTGTTTCCCTGAGTATGAGAGTTTTATAAAAGGCTGAGAACAAGTAAACCAGCTACACATATTTTTTACAAAATTGTCTGAAGTTTTAATATGCATTAATTCATCTATCAGTATATTTCCTACTGTGAAATATACCCTCATCACAAAATAATTTAATGAAACCAAAAGCATATGAATGCCTAATTTTTATCACAAATAGATAAAAGTCTTGGCACGTGAAAGACAGTATTCTTATTTTTTCTGCTTTATATATTTACCCAATCCATATTAAGAAAGCTAAATTTAAAAAGAATTTGAAAATTTTAACTCAGAAAGATTTTGAATATTTTTTGCACATTTTCCTTAGAAACCTATATATGTTATGAAGTTACATTTATCTTTTTAAAAAATTTATATAAGTGGCTTATATGGAGACTACAATTTAAAAAATTAGATGAATGATGCTATGCTAAAAATGATAAAGAAATTATATTGGTATCTTGGAAATATAATTCATCTTTTCCTAAAAAAGTTACAATTTATAGTACTATCTGGATTAATATCTTTCTATATTTAAACAATACCCACTTATATTTCAGTAGCAAATCAGAGGCAGTGCATAAATAGCTGATACTATAGCAAAGCAATGTTTTCATTTGGAACTGATGCTTTTTTTGGAAAAGATGCTTCTAAAGTCATTAACTTCAATGATGAAAAAACAGTTAACGGCATACAAGTCAGTGCCAAGTACATTTTATGCTATGTGTATTTTAAGTCTTCCACTTATGAACTTGAAGGAAAATACAATAATGAAGCAGCTTGATTTGATAGGCAACAAGGGTCAGGTAAGGGCTGCATAGAAGAGTATTTATCTTGATGTATTAATCAGGATTCTCTAGAGGGACAGAACTAATAGGATTTATATATATATCCTATTATATTAAATCCAATACTATTCATATATATATATATGAAAGTTTATTAAATATTAACTCACATGATCACAAGGTCTCACATTAGGCTGTCTGAAAGCTGAGGAGTAAAGAGAGCCAGTTCGAGTCCCAAAACAGAAGAACATGGAGTCTGATATTAGAGGGCAGGGAGCACCCAGCTCGGGAGAAAAAAGTAGGCTAGGGGTTAGGCCAATCTCATATTTTATACATTTATCTGCCTGCTTTTTTATTCTAGCCACGTTGGCCACTGATCAGATGGTTTCCACTCAGATTAAAGGTGGGTCTGCCTTTCCCAGCCCGCTGAGTCAAATGTTAATCTCTTTTGGCAACACCCTCACAGTCACACCCAGAATCAATATTTTGTATCCTTCAATCCAATCAAGTTGACACTGAGTATTAACCATCACAAGTTCAGCCCTTGTCAACTTGAGTCCATACACATCTCCGGAGATCATACATAATCTTCAAATAAAGACAAAAATAAGGTCATAATTATGCCGGACATAATAAAACTATCCTTCATACAACCACAAATGCACCAATCCCCAACGCAAATACTGTTACATAAATACTATTACATAAAGTTAATGATACTTAAATGTTGAAGTGAAGTCAATAAATCTTATGTCACATGATAAAGGAGAAGTAAAATAAAATGAAGATATTTTCTTTGTACAAGTTTAGACATGCAAAACATGTTTTTAACAAAAGAAGGAGGGAATACTCATGACAATTACAGTGCCCATTTCTGCAGTTGATCACGTGGTTGTAGCTCATATTGATGACTACCTTCTTCTACTACCCATTCTGTATTCATTCCATTTGCCTTCAGCAAGCACCTCAGCAGGTCATGGTTTTTGTTTTTTTTTTTTGTTGTTGTTGTTGTTGTTTTCCTGGTGGAGTGATCCAAATCTTCATTCCTGAAGCCGCTGGATGATTTGTAGTCTTGTCTAGATTGGGCTGTTGTAGTTTCCCATTGACCTTAATCACAGGGCATGGTGATACTAAGAGATGCCCTAATGGATATCCTGTATTCCATGCATAGTCTTCCTTACCTCCACTGTGGAGTAGTAGACTGATAGTCTACTCATCTTGATAGTCTGGGTCAACCACCCTAGCCAAGACTGTAACTCCCTTCTTAGTCTGTTGACTTAAAGGTAAGAGGAGCCCAAAGTGTCCAGGTGACAATCTTAACTTCCAGTTTAATGAAATTGTTGTTGTATTCCGTGGTGGCAGAATTACTCCATCTGGAACTTAGACCTCTAGGCCAGCAGAATGTGATGTTATGGGAAAAGGAAGCAAAAATTTTGCTAGTGGATCACTAGGGGTGATTCTTCCACCCCATTAATTCCTGGACCCATGAATGCTGGCTATGAGAGAAACAATACAATATATTGGACTCTGATTTAGAGTATACATGGCCTTCTGAAGAACTTTGCCCTAGCCCTGCAAAGTATTGTCACTTAGTTGGCATTGTAATTGTGACTTTAAAAGGCCATTCTCCCATTCTATCAATACAGCTGTTTCAGGATAATGGGGAACATGATAAGAACAGTGAATTCCATGAGCATGAGCCCTCTGCCTCTCTACTTTATCCATAAAGTGAGTGCCTTAATCAGAGGCAATGCTGTGTGTAAACCATGACAGTAGATAAGGCATTCCATTAGTACAAAGATGATAGTATTCGCAGAAGCATTGTGTGCAGAATAGGCAAACCCATATCTGGAGTAAGTATCTATTCCAGTGAGGACAAACGTCTGCCATTTCCATGATAGAAGAGGTTCAATATAATTAAGCTTCCACCAGGTAGCTGGCTGATCACCCCAAGGAATGGTGCCATATCGAGGACAGTGTTGGTCTCTGCTGCTGGCAAATTGGGCCCTCACCAGTGGCCGTAGCCAGGTCATCCTTGGTGAGTAGAAGTCCATGTTGCTAAGCCCATGTGTAACCTCCATCCCTGCTACCATGGCCACTTTGTTCATGGGCCCATTGGGCAATGACAGGGGTGGCTGAGGAAAGAGGCTTAGTGGTGTCCAGAGAACGGGTCATCCTATCCACCTGATTATTAAAATCCTCCTCTGCTGAGGTCACCCATTGGTGAGCACTCATATGGGAAACAAATATATTCACAGTTTTTGACCACTCAGAGAGATCCATCCACATACCTCTTCCCCAAATTTATGTGTCACTAACTTTCCAGCCATGCTTCTTCCAAGTCCCTGACCATACAGACAAACCATTGGCTACAGCCCATGAATCAGTATATAATCACACATCTGGCCATTTTACCTTCCATGCAAAGTGCATATCCAGGTGCAGTGCTTGAACTTCTGCCCACTGGGAAAATTTCCCTTCACTGCTGTCCTTGAGGAATGTCCTAGAAAGGAGCTGTAGTGCTGCAGCTGTCCACTTTTGAGTGGTGCCTGAAGATCATTCACAACCATCTGTGAACCAGTCCCTAATCTTCTCTTCCTCTGTCAACTGATCATAGGGAACTCCCCATGAGGCCACCAGTGCAGGCTAGGGGAGAGAAGGCAGGGTGGCAGGAGTGTAGACCACAGGCATTTAAGCCACTTCCTCAAGTAACTTACTTGTGCCTTCAGGACCTGCTCGATCCCAATCACATTTATACGACTTCCATTATGGCTTGATGGGTCAGAAAGAACGTAGTTCATGACAGACAGTTCAGGTCACATGGTGACTTGATGACCCATAGTCAAATGTTCAGTTTCCACCAAAACCCAGTAGCAGGCAAAGAGCTGTCTCTCAAAAGGAGAGTAGTTATATGCAGAAGATGGCAGGACCTTGCTCTAAAATCCTAGAGGCCTGTTCTGTGATTCACCTAAGGGGGCCTACCAAAGGCCCCAAACAGCATCCCAATCTGCCACTGACACCTCAAGCACCATTGGATCTGCTGGGTCATGTGGCCCAAGTGGTAGTGCAGCTTACACAGCAGTCTGGACCTGTTGCAGAGCCTTTTCCCATTCTGGACCCCAGTCAAAAATGATAGCCTTTCAGGTCACTCAGAAGACAGGCTGGAGTAATACACTCAGATGAGGAATGTGTTGCCTCTGAAATCCAAATAGGCCCACTAGGCATTGTGCCTTTTTCTTGGTTGTAGGGATGGCTAAATGTAGCCACTTATCCTTCACCTTAGTAGGATTATCTCGACAGGCCCCACACCACTGGACCCCTAGAAATTTTATTGAGGTAGATTGTCCCTGAATTTTAGTCAGATTTATTTCCCATCGTCTGGCATGCAAATGTCTTACCAATAAGTCCAGTGTGTTTGCTACTTCTTGCTCACTGGATCCAATCAGCATAATGTCATCGATGTAATGAACCAGTGTGATATCATGTGGAAGCAAAAAGCAATCAAGGTCTCTCAGAATAAAATTATGACACAAAGGCAAGAGTTGATATACTCCTAAGATCAGACAGTAAAGATATATTATTGGCCTTGCCAGCTGAATGCAGATTGCTTCTGGCGGGCTGTATGGCCAGGAATGGAGAAAAAGCACTTGCCAATTCAATGGCTGCATACGAGGTACCAAGCTATATGTCAATTTGCTTAAGCCATGAAACCACATCTGGTACATGAGCTGCAATTGGAGTCACCACTTGGTTAAGCTTAGGATAATCCACTGTCATTCTCCAAGAAAGGTCTGTTTTCTGCACAGGCCCATATTCAAGAGGCTCTGGGTCTGTAAACTGGCTCAAGTCTGGAAATTGATTGAGGGGCCATGATTCTCTGTTTTTATTATTCAAATTTGTCTTTTGTCCATTCAACCTGAAAGTTTTCTGCTTATATAAATTAAGTAGGAATGATTTAGACTTCCTATCAATTTCACTTCCAGGAACATAGTGATTAATTAGCCAATGCCAGAGCTCTACATGGGTCAGACTATTCTGATTGTTCTTTTTCCTCTGCTGTCCATTACGGTAGCTATGCCCACCTTACCTTTGATAGTTGAGTGCTGCCACTTGGCATCTGCCACCTTGAGATCTAATTCTTTCCCATTGTATTTAAGTTTTGTAGTTGTTACTGTCATTCTCACTGTTAAAACTGACATGCATAGTAGAGACATTACATTGCTCTTCAAAGATGCAGGTGCTGCCCTCACACGTATATTTCACAAGGCATTGGTCAAGGGTATATCTTATGGACCCTCCCAATTGGAATGATTAAGTCTAATGGGACTAATCCACTCCCCCATCCCAATCTCCCTAAGCCTTTGGGTCTTTTCCTCTACATTAAACCAAGGGAGTTTAGGCATTTCTAGCTCACTCACATTGGGCCATCTTTTAATCGATATTTCAGCTAACCATTGGAACCTTTTTAACTCCTCGAGCTTCAACATTAAATGCAGAGTCTTTACTTAGTGAGCCCAAATCAATAAATTCAACCTGATCTGACTCTGTGTTCCTTCCACCATTATCCCACACCCTTAATATCCATTCCCATACTTGTTCTCCAGGTTGCTGTTTATATAAATTAGAAAACTCCAGCAGTTCTTTTCGAGTGTAGCACACGTCCTCATGAGTCACACTGTCAACCTTACCTCTAGGGGTCCACTGGGGCTTTGGTCTAGTTATAGGCCTAGAATCAAACAGGGGTTTTGTGGGTGGCTTCTTAGGAGAATCAACATTATCTTGCTTGGCAACTGCCTCAGGGGAGGTCACTGAGGTAGTGCAGGGTTTATCTCCTCAGACAAAGGTGGAAAGACTGATGGCATCATGGGTTCTGAAGATGTTGCCGCTACTGGGGATGAGGAAGCTGTTTCCTCTTGCAAAAAAAGGTTTATCGGAGTTTACAAACTCTGTATCCCCAGCTTTATCAGGGTCCTCCCACACATCCACATTCTAAGTTGCAGAGTTCAGTTCTTTTCCTATCAATGCTCTCACTTTAACAGTAGACACCTGGTGAGGTTGTGCATGCACCCTTTGTTGCAGGATAGCCACTCACATGATAAGATCTGGTGTCTGTTTTTCCACAATTTTAGCTATTTCTCTACATGATATAAGACTCGCACTCAGGGCAAAGTTAGCCGATTTGAGGTCCAGTATCTGCTTCTGAAGCTAGGAGATAGTGTCCCTGAGTTAATCATTTTCTTTCATCACTCTGTCCACTAAACTTAGGAGCAACCAACCAGCTTCCTTATATTCTTTGGTTCTTCATATATGGTCAAAGGTATTATGTATATAGTCACTAAACTCCTTGCCTCTCATGAATGGCAAATCAGAAGTGTCAAGTGCATTTATTTTGCATAACCCTTTAAACAGTTCATGCCAAGGACTATCAGTGTTCTCCATACTATTAGAAGTAGAGTCTTTAGCATTTTGGGGTCTAATCATATGAAGCAGCCAACTCCAGAAATGCCCAAACCAATTAAAGGACTGCATATTTAATATTCTGTTCCTCTAGAACCACTCCTGGTACCAAAGTCTGTATGAATCAGGGTTCTGCAGAGGGACAGAACTAATAGTACATATGTACATATATAGGGGAGTTTATCAAGCATTAACTTAAACAATCACAAGTTCCCACAATAGGTTGTCTGCAAGCTGAGGGGTAGAGAGAGTTAGTCCAAGTCCCAACACTGAAGAACTTGGGATCCGATATTCAAGGGCAGGAAGCCTCCAGCAAGGGAGAAAGATGTAGGCTGGAAGACTAGGTCAGTCCCATCTTTTTTTCATTTTTCTGCCTGCTTTTTATATTCCAGCTGTACTGGCAGCTGATCATATGGTGCCCACCCAGATTAATTGTTGTTCTGCCTTTCCCAGCCCACTGAGTCAAATGTTAATCTCTTTTGGCAACACTCTCACAGACACACCCATGATCAGTATTTTGTATCTTTTAATCCAATCAAGTTGACACTCGGTATTAACCATCACACTTGCCATTTATTTTGTAGCCAGCATATGGAAAACACAGGTTACTAGAAAATACTACTTTTATTTTCTCACATGTTCATTAATTTTATAAAAAGCAATATAGATATTTTCAAAATTGCTCATAAGTCAAACTTTTAACTTTGTTACCAATAATGTAGAATTGAGGACACTCTTGCCTCTGATTATTCATTCTCTGACTTTTTTCCTTCTTCTTTGTACTAAATGAAGCTCTGTTGCTTTTTATTACTTTATTCACCGTTCCTCTACTGAGCACTTAAAATATGCCAGACATTATGCTAAGTACCATGACTACAAATATGAAGAAGACCCTGGCCTATTTTCCAACATTTTTCTTTCTTTTCTCTTTCTTCCTTAAGCAATGCCGCTCTGACCTTTCTCCCAAATTCCAGTCCTATATTTCCAATTTCCTGATGAATAATTTTATCAGTGTGTCATTGATACCACAAATTATACATATTCCAAGCTGAATTCATCATCTATTTTATCATACTTTTTACCTTGTATTAGTCATTTACTTAATTTCTGTCATTTCTTTTCTTCAGCCTTCTACCAATCCTACATGTTCAATTATTACTGCTACAAAAATACAACCCATACTACAAACACATTGCAAATCATGGATAGGAACCTTCACTTCTCTCCAAAACTCCCTCCCTAATTTAACAGTGAGAAAACTAGACAAAATATGGTGAAACATATCTTTTCCTATATTTGAGCAAAAACCACGTTATTAAAAATTCTACTTCAAACAAAATGTAAAGAACAAGAAGCAAATTTACCCTCCCATCTGAATTGACTAAAACACTGGAGAAAATATATAAAATATCATTTTACTGACCTTGGACATCAGGCAACAGAGGAGAGTGATCTTTGAGATGAGACAAAAGTTCCACACTGAAATGAACGGGGAAGAAGCCAGGAAAAACCGACAATCTCCATGAATTGAGGAGATGAGTGGAGAACCCAAAAAGGTAAAAAAGGCTTGAGTCCACACGATGGAATACTGGAGAAGTGATAGCAGTATTGAAGTAATTCTCTGGGGTTCCTCTTGAGTCTTCAGCTGAGTATTGATTAGTGCATGAATATGCAGAAAACTACCTGAGACAAAATGTGCAAACCAAAAAGAGAAGAGGGAATGATTTATGAAAATTACATATGTCCAAGAACAGTACCTGTTTTCACCTGCCGGTAGAAACCCTTATAATTCACAAGAAATTAAGACTAGTACTCATAATGACATTGCCTAATTATTAGAGCAAAAGTAGCCATACACTTAAGGCTGTTTTGATCCAACCTAACAAAGCTTAAAAGTAAGTCTTAAAAGAATCAAACCTTATCTGAAAAACAAAACTGTATCTTAGAAAAATGATCAAGAACATTCATAGGAATATAAAAAGTCTTGTACCTGGCAATGTAAAATTGACAATATTTTGCATTAAATAAAAAAATTAAACAATAAAGCAGAAAAATCAAATCAATAATAAAGATAGAACTAAGTAAATATAAACAGATCCAGAACTAATAGAGATGATAGAATTAAGAATCAAAGACAGTAAGAGTTATTATCACTATATTACATATGTTTAAGAAAGTAGAGAAAAAACTAAGCATGTTAAGTAGAGACATGGAAGATCTAAAGATCCAAATGAAATCCTAAACTTGAAAAATAAAACATTTGAGATGAAATACAATGGATACGATTAAAATATATTAGACACTGAGAGAAACTATTAGTGAACTTGTAATATAGAAAGATTCCAAAATGAAGCAGAGAGATAAAATAGTGGGAAAAATATGAAACAGCACTAGGGAGTTCTTAGATGACTTCAAGAAGCCTAATATAAATGTTATTGAAGTCCTCCAATGAGTTGAGAAAAAGAGAGCAGAAAATATATTTGAAGAAATCATGGCTAAAAATGTCCAAATTTGATGAAAGCTATAAATGCACTGGTTCAGAATTTCAAACAAAGTGAAACATATGACATAAAATAATCCATTAAATAAAAATAATAAATTCATATTGATAACAATTAAGAATCTTGCTTTTAAATTGAAATATTAATAGAATGAAAATACAGGTTACAGACTGGGAGAAAATATTTGTAAATCTCATATTTGATGCAGGACTTGTATGCAGAGTATGAAAGAAATTTCTCAGAATGAAATAGTATGAATGCAAACAACCCAATAAAGTGGGTTACAGATTTCAACAAACTTTTCACCAAATAAGATATACAGGTTGTAAATAAGCACTTGAAAATATGTTCAACAACATTAATCATTAATGAAATGAAAGTTAAAATGACAATGAGATAAGATTACACTCCAACCAGTATTTATAAAGTTGAAAAGACTGACCATATCATGCCCTGGTAAGAACATGGAGTAATATGAACCCTTAAACACTACTGGTGGCAATATAAAATGTCACAACTGCTTTCAAAAAATGTTTTACAGTTTCCTAGCAATTCACAATTAGCCTACCAATTGATGTACCATTCTACTTCCAAGAGAGATGAAAGCAAATGTGCATACAAATACTTGTATGAGAATGTTCACAATGCTTTTATTAGAAATAACCAAGAACTGGAAACAATCCCAAATGTATATCAATATTAGAATGCATACATAAAGTGTGGTATATCCAGATGATGGAATGCTATGAAGAAATAAAAATTAATTATTGTTAGATATACCGAGGTGGGTTAATTTCAAAATAATTAGCCTTCGTCGAAGAAATCAATCAAAAAACTACATATGGCATGACCTTATTTATTTAAAATTCTAGAAAATGCAAACTAATCTATCATGACAGCAGATGAGTTAATTGCCATAAAAGTTTTTTAAATGCCACTTTATGAATGTAGAACCTAAGAAAAAAATAACCTAAAATAAAAGGCAACAATGAGGATAATAGAAGAGATCCATGTAATAGAAAACAAACAAATAATAGAGGAAACCAAAAGCTGGTTCTTATGAAAATTCAAATATTAATAAAATTGTTAAATATCTAGCTAAATAGTTTAAGAAATAAAGAAATAAAATACAAATTAGCAATATCAGGAATGGAGAGGAGAAACTCATTAGAGATTCAACCAGTTTTAAAAGGATAAGAGAGTATTCTGAACAAATATAATGTTTTTGCCAATATATTTGATAACTTAGATGAAATGGACAAATTACTTGAAAAAGACAAATTATAAAAACTGATTCAACAAAAAATTGAGAATCCAAATCACCCTATATCCCTTACAGAAATGAAATATGTAATGACATACCTTCCCACAAAGAAACCTTTAGGCCTAGATGGTGGCTTCAATGGTGAATTTTATTAAACAATAAGGAAGAAGCAATATCAAATCTATACACAACCTATCAGAAACAGACGAAGAAACACATCCCTAATATTTTTTACAGGCCAGAATTATCCTTAACAAATATTTTTAAAAGACAAAAATATTATGAAAAGGGACTATATTACAAAAATAAAAGTATAGGCAATTATTCTTCATGAATACAGACAAATTTTTAAAAAAAAATCCAGCAAATCAAATATGAGAGGAAATAAAAAGTATAATGCATTGTGTCCAAATGAAGTGCATCCTAAGAATGTACGCTGGCTTAAAATTTGAAAATGAATCAATGTAATTTATCACAGTAACAGAAGAAAGAGGCAAAAATAACATGACCATTTCAATAAATACAGACAGAGCATTTGACAAATTTAGCATCCATTCAGTATAAAAAGTCTATAAAGACTAGAAAAGTAAACTTCTGAGCCTAAGAAAAGACATCTACAAAATTCCTATAAATAACATTGTATTTAATAAAATAAAAACTAAATTATTTTTTGTAGAAATTGGAAATCAGCCAAAATGCTAGTTTGCACTACTTATATTCATCACAGTATTGGAAATTTTAGATAATGAAGTAAGGCAAAAATAAATAATTAATTAAAATAATGCAAATCAGAAATGATAATATAAAATCATTTTTTCTAACAACATGATCATGTGTTTTGGTCCATTTTTTGCTGCTATATCAGAATACTTGAGACTGGGTAACTTACAATGAAGAGAAATTTGTTAGCCCATAGCTCTTGGGTCTGAGAAGTCCAATATCAACTTTCCAGTATCTGGCAAGAACCTCTTGCTATGCTTTGATATAACTGCATTAGTCCATTAATGAAGTTGGGGCCCTCATGACCTAAACACCTCTTAAAGCTCTCATCTCCTAAGACTCACAATAGTAATTAAATTTCAGCATGAGTTTGGAGGAGACAAACATATAAGCCATAGCATCATGCATGCAGAATATAACAATGAATCTAAATAAAAGCTAGTAGAATTTATAGATAAGTTTAGCAAGGTCAATGCACAAAAATAAATTATATATCTAGATAGAAACAAGGAGCAATTAGAAAATTTGATATTAAAATGGCATTTGCCATAGCATTTAATATCAAAAAACAGAGATAAATTTTACAACATATGGGCAAAACCGCCACATGATTTTTTTAATTGTGGAGAAAAATTAAGACTAAATGGAGAAGTATATGACATTGATAATTTGGAAGGCACTGATAATGATGCTAATTATCCCCAAATTTATTTGTGGATTCAATTCAGATTGTTTTGACAAGATGATACTAAAATTCATATGGAAATGCAAGTGACCTCAAATAACAGAAGCAATTTTGGAAAAGGGGAACAAATTTGGAGGACTGAACTACCGAATATAATGAATTACTATAAATCTGCAATAATTAAGACAGTATTTATTTGGCATGAGATTATACATAAAAATCCATGGAGCAAAATGGGGAGTGCGAAAAAGAACCACATATATTAGAATAATTGATTTTATATAAAGATACCAAGGCAATTTGAAAGGGAAGAGTGGTAGGCAGGATTTTGGCCCTCATTATATTTGCTTCTTGGTGTTACTCCTGTGTATGTCACTGGGCAAAGGGACTTTACAGATGGAATTAAGGTAATAGACCTTAAATGTGGAGATCATGCTGAGTAATCCCCATGGGCCCAGTGTAATCACAGGGATTCCTAAAAGTGGAAGAAGGCAGAAGAGCCAGTGAGGTAGCCCTGTCAGAGAAGGGACAGGAGACGTTTAAAATGTGAGTAATAGTTGACCCAACCATTGCTGGCAATGAAAATGAAAGCAGGGGTAGCACTTAGAAGCAAGTATAGCCCTCAGCTGACATCCGGTAAGGAAACAAGGACCTCACTCCTACATTCACAAGAAACTGAGTTCTACCAATTATTTGAGAGAACAGGGAAATGGATTCTTCCTTAGAGTCTCCAGAAAGGTATATGGCCCTGAGAACCCACTTGAATTTAGTCTGGTAAGTTCTATGTCATATTTCTAAACTACAGAAGAGTAAGAAAATACATTTGTCTTGTTTTAAGTTGATATGTGTGGGAATTTGTTACAGCATCAATAAAAAACTAATACAGCAAACAACTGAATTTTCAACAAACCACACTGAAATGAGTTGATAACTTATGTAAAAAATATTAACCTTGACTTACCTCATGCCATAGACAAAAAAAAGATGTCAAATGTGTCAAATACCTAATGATAAAAGACAAAACTATAATATTTATGAAAAAAACATAATATCCTGTCATGAAATGCTTCAGTAAATTCCTAAATCTTTGAAGTAAACAAAGATTTTTTAAGTAGGAGACAAAAAGGAATTATAAAGCAAAAAAAGATAAATTGACTTTATTAATTTTTTAAAATTCTGTTTTGAAAGACATTATTAATGAAATTAGAAGGTGAAATATAGATTGGGAAAAATAATAGTAGAACATATATCTAACCACGGACTTATATCCAAACCATGTAAGGGATTCTTACAAAGCAAAACGAATAAATAAATAGCTCCATAAAAATTGGCAAATTGTGAACATTATCTCACAAATGAAGAGTAAAAATGCTTAAAAAGCACAACAATAAATGCTCAACATTATTAGTCATGAGAGAAATAAAAATTAACACCCGAATTAGATACTACAATACTCATTGGAATAGCTAAAGTTCACAAGACTGATAGTACCAAGGGCTAGCAAGGATGTGGAGCAACTGGATCTCTCATATACTGCTTGTGGGAATCTAACATGATACACTCCATCTAAGAGTCATCTTGACAGTTACATATGAATTTAAAATACAGTTTCTATATGACCCATCAATTTTACTCCTAGGTATTTACCCAAGAGACGTAAGAATATATGTCAATAGAAAGGCTTTTACACAAATATTCATAGAAGCTCTATTCATAGTAGTCAATATCTGGAGAAAAACTAAATCTCCCTCAACCAGTGAACAGATATTGAAATTGTGGCATATCTATACAATTGGATACTATTTATGAATAAAAAGGGATTATCTGCTGATTTGCACTGCATAAATTGGATTAATATTCAAAATGTTAAGTTGAGCAAATGAGGCCAGTGAGAAAAGAGTACATAATAGTATTATTTTATTATTAATTTCTGTATTAGTTAAAATAATTTATAAGGACAGAAAGCAGAGTAGAGGTTGCCTGTGTATGGCAGAAAAACTTTGGATTAAGTGTACAAGGCCATAAAAAGTGATGTGAATGTTTCTTGTCTTTATTGAATTGGTGATTACACAGTTGTATACATTTGTCAAAACATATCAAATTGTACTTTTAAAATAATGGATTCTATGTATAAGTTAGTATTAAATAAAGTTGATTTAAGATATGATTTATATAGGAAACAAACAACTAACAACAAAAGTTACTTAGGTGATATTCTGAAGTTTAGCAAATTATAAATATCTAATTTTGACTTTCAAGTCTCTGCCCAGTTTGCACCAAAACCACATTTCCACACTTCTTTTCTGCCACTGATCTGCATACAACAAAAATGAATTCCAAATTTTCTATCAAACATGATTATTTTTTGTTCCGTTTGTTGTCCTGATATTTCTATCTTCCCTTTATTCCCAGATTCTGTTTTTTGCATATTATATTCTTTGTCTTAACTCCACTTTTTCAAATCTTACTCCTCAAGCTGTATACTCCACTTAAATATTAACTTCCCTATGATACCTTTCTTGAATCCTCCCCTTTTGATGCAAGCAAACCCCAAAGTTGAGCCATAGCCTGGGAGAGTTCTTGTGTTTGGCTTCACCCAGGAGATAATTCAAGAGTGAGCCAACAGAGTTCAGTGAAACTAAAACGAATTTATTAGAGCAACTGAGTGCAGGAAAATGGTTGTTCCACAGACAGAGCAGGGCTACCACATAGACAGAGCAGTACTTGTGGATTGCTGGCTAGCTATATTTATAGCTACTCCCTAATTATATGCTAAATAAGGGACAGGTTATTCATAAATTTTCTAGAAAAGGGATGCAGAGTTCACAGAACCCAGGATTCCTCCCCTTTTATATAATATAAGGTTACTTGTAGGCATTGTCATGGCATGTAAACTGTCATGGCTCTGGTAGAAGTATCTTTTAGTATGAAAATTAATTATAATTAGCATTTAATGAGCAGTGAGGGAAACTAGAAGTTGCTTTCATCAACATCTTGGTTTTACCTGGTTTTGGATGGCTTCTTTACTGCATTCTGTTTTAACGAGATCCTGTTTTGATCAGTGGGGTAGTGACCAGTGCTTGGAAAACAAGTTCTGCTGATCTTCTACCTCACTTTCATTTGTGCTTCTATTTATTTGCCCAAAACTTCCCGTTTTGTATTAAAGAACTAAGATACATATTTTGGTATCCACCACAGTAACTTGCTCATTTTATTGCTTATAATACTCCTTATATAAATCACTGATGCAAAAACCAATGACTGAATGAATGCATGGATATGAAGACATAAAAGGCAAAAAAATTGTGGACTGAAGTGTTCACTGTGTGAACAAAAATTTGCAATTATATGGAATTTATCTATTGTATTTTTGTTGCAATTTGCAAGATGTTACTACAAAAATTGCCCAAGCATTTATGAACATAGGAAGTACACATTGCTGATTGTCACAATCCAAAAGAAAAGCTTTCAAATAATGGGCAGATTCCCTGGAAAACATGGTGGCAAACTGACAACTGTCTTACTTGGAGAATTAATTGGTCCTCTAAATTTCCAAAATTTTGATCTATTTTATGATGAAATAAAGACAATTGCATGGTGGTATCATATGTAGTTATATTTTGGTCATTTTCTACTTTCAAGACTCAAATATCATTACTATACATATTCTGCTCTCCTTTACCTCCAGCTCTTTACAAATGTGTTATATTTGGAAGTTTTTGATATTTTATATGAGCCTTTTGCAAAGCTGAATGTTTAAATTACTTTCTTGTTGCCATTGATAAAATATATTTTCTATTTTATTAAAAAAATTAAAGGAAGACCCATGGGGTCTAAAAAATAGATTTCTGTGATTTCTCTTTGCTTCTGAGAATGATTTATGAAGTCCAGACGTTCATAAACTGAGATTCCATACCTTAGAGAAAATAAGCTAGAATTTATTTCATAATTAGTGGTTTGCATTATGAAATGGTCTCTACCAAATTCACATGGTGAATTTAAGTCATATTTAACCACGGAAGGTCATTCCAGATGATGAAAAATGGGTAAGAGCGAACTTCCATTTGTCGTCCAGATAAAAAACCTCAAAGTAGTTTGGAATCATGTGTCTATTTTACATGGCTGAATCTAAAAATATATCACCATAACTGAGTTCAGTTCATTAAAGGGTATTTATTTAGAGGAACAATATTCTTCCTGCTGTATTTTTATATGACTTGAGCTATTTATTAAAGTTATGTTTTCACGAAATGGCACAGAAAATATCAGCATTGCATAATTGAGGTTTTTTTAAAGAAAAATCTGTATTTATTATTCTAATTAGAAAAATTACATTCTTTCTAAAAAGAAAAGAATTCTTTTTAAAAATTTTCAAATATATGTTTGATAAGTTTATGGTCATCCTGTCCTTGAATTTTCCATTGAATACCTCTTGATGGTTTACTAAATATTGCAGCAGAGTAAGCATGCCTTTCACATCATCCAGAATTAATTCAGCAATAATCTGAAATAGCTGGCACAACATTCGTTGTGATTACCAAAAATTTAGAGAAAACCTTCAATAAAAGCAGGGATCATGGAACAAATTGGTGCAATTAGCAGCATGACCAGCCTAAGGGGGCAATGCATTTGAATAAAATGAATTTTCCATCCACCTTCTATTAAGTGGCCTTGTTCAAGGTCACTCTCTAAAATTAAAATGTTGGCTTGTTGTTAGCTATAAGTAGGGTTTGCTTGGGGTAATTCCAGTTTGTACATGTAGTTCTGGCATCATCATTAATAATTCCACCTTTCACTCTCAAAAGTGTTCCAATTTAGATAATATATTATATGGTTATCCTATCCATAGAATAGAATCACTGGCACAATTTATGAGGTTCTTTGTAGTCTGCCCTAAGGCTATATTTCAGACACTGTCTCTTCTATTTGTACCTTATCCTTTAGATACATGAAACTATTCTATTCTAAAAGCCTCATGCACTGCTCTACCTTTATATTACTGTACATATGGTTCTTTCTGCCTGAATTGTCTTCCTCTGCTTTTTCACAAAGTGATTTTTTATTCATTTTTAGAGGCACAAACATCAAGTCCTCTGGAATGACTTCTCTAAATCCTTTGGGATAAGATTGGAAAAGCAGTTTCAGCTTCTTTAGTTACAAATGGATTGCTAAGCCATATTTCAGTTTAGTGATAAAGTGCCTAGGGCCATTAGCAAAGGAATTATGCCACAGGCAGGGGAGTAGAGTGTGGCAGGTGAGTCTGCTACTTTACCATTCCTGCCCTCAGCAGTGTTTGATGCCTCTCACTCTGTAGTTCTGAACATTTAATTTATTTATATCCTTTATACCACTGTAGTACATAGAATTCTAAGACACTAACATTTCCACCCTCTGGTATATATATGCCCTGAATAATCCTTTTCACTTCAATGTGGACAGGGCCTGTGAATGTGTTGATATATCACTCCTGTTATTAGGTTACCAGTCAATTGACTGTGAGTTAATCAAAAGAGAGATTATCCTGGGTGGATTGAATGAATCATATGAGCCTTTAAAAGGGACTGGTCTGTTCCTGAAGTCAGAGGTCTGAAGAGTGAGTGAGATCAGGTGTATAAAAGAGCAATGTTGCAAAGACCCTAGAGTGGCCTCTACTAGCTGAGAGTAATCCCTGGCTCACAACCTGCCAGACAAATTGACCTTAGTACTACAACTGTGAGAGATTTTAAGTTGCCCAAAAACCTCAATGATCTTTGAATAGGATCTTTATCTCCAAATAGAAACAGAGGTCAACCAACACTTTGATTTCAACTTGGCAAAACCTTAAGCAGAGGACTCAGCGAACATGTGTTTGGACTTCTGAACTACAGAACTGTGAGATAATAAATTGGTGTAATTATAAGTTACTAAGTTTGTAGTCATTTGTTATCTGAAATAGAAAACAAGTACAATCATTTAGCACATTAATAATTATTTACTTTTATTCAGGAATTATGTAACTTTATTTAGTATTTGCTTAGTAATAATTATTGTGAGTTTTTGAGCATGGGAGCTATGTCTTATTATCTTTTTTTATGCTCAATCCCTATCAGAAGTTGTGTATTAAATGAATATTTGTCAAACAAACAAACAGTGCCTAGTTTCCTCTTGTTGCTTAGGGTCCCATAATAGAACTAACTACGTAAGTCCAATTTCCCCAGGTAATGTCCCAAGTCCTGAATCTCTCCATCCTGCTTTTTAACCTATCCAAATTTACCTGCTGGCTGATTTTGGTTATTAGATACCAATTTTGTGTGTTTCATATTAATATCTGCTGTTCTTTCTTAATGAGAAACTGGAAAGAGAATTAAACACTAATGCCCTAAGACATCCCTTTCATGTAATAAAACAACTTATATTCTGTGCATCTATAATGGTTCTGGTTCTGCACCAACTTTGAAAAGATTGAGAAAAAATCCACTCAAATTCTTTTTAGTCTTCTGTGTTTTAGATGAGGATAGGATCATCCCTAACACGAATGGCTTCATGTGCCATATTTTTCAGTACCAGGTGATATGGTTAGGCTTTGTGTCCCCACCCAAACCTCATCTTGAATTGTAATTCCCATAATCCGTACTTGTCTAGGGAGAGACCTGGTGGCAGGTGATTGGAACATGGGGGCTGTTTTCCCCATGCTGTTCTCATGATAGTAAGTGAGTTCTCACAAGATCTGATGGTTTTATAAGGGGCTCTTCCCCCTTCACTCCTCACTCTTCTCTCTCCTGCCACCTTATGAAGAATAACATGTTTCCTTCTACTTCTGCCATGATTGTAAGTTTCCTGAGGCCTCCCCAGCCATGTGGAACTGTGAGTCAATTAAATCTTTTTCCTTTGTAAATTACCCAGCCTCAGGTATTTCTTTCTTTCTTTCTTTCTTTTTTTTTTTTTTTTTGAGACAGAGTCTTGCTCCGTCTCCCAGGCTGGAGTGCAGTGGTGCGATCTCGGCTCACTTCAAGCTCCACCTCCTGAGTTCACGCCATTCTCCTGCCTCAGCCTCCCGAGTAGCTGGGACTACAAGCGCCCACCACCACACCCGGCTAATTTTTTGTATTTTTAGTAGACACGGGGTTTCACTGTGTTAGCCAGGATTGTCTCGATCTCCTGACCTCTTGATACGCCCGTCTTGGCCTCCCAAATTGCTGGGATTACAGGCGTGAGCCACTGCGCCCGGCCAGGTATTTCTTTATAGCAGTGTGAAAACAGACTAATACACCAAGTTTTAAAAATTCAAAGATACATTGAAGATTCTACTACAAATGGAATTAAAATTTTGAATCATTTCAAATACCATGCAATGTTAACTGTAATTGATTTTTAAATATTTTCATAATTTTTAAAATAAATGTACTATGTTCATTTCTAGGGCCAGAAGAAAAATTTACTCTTTTTATCCAAAAGAGCCCTTTCCACATTGTGAGTGCTGATATTTGTACTTAAGTTCTGCACAATTATTTGCCTATTTTTTTGCCTAATTTTTTGATTTTATTTTTAAATTTTGTGCATACATAGTAGGTGTATATATTTATGGGGTATAGGAGATGTTTTGATACCGGCATGCAATGAGCAACAATTACATCATAGAGAATGGGGTATCCAGCCCCTCAAGTATCTATCCTTTGTGTTATAAACAGTCCAGTTATATTCTTTTAGTTATCTGAAAGTGCACAATTATTATTAACTATAGTCACTCTGTTGTGCTGTCAAATAAACTTACTCATTCTTTCTACTTTTTCACACAATAACCATCCCCAACTCTCTCCCCAAACCCAGTACCCTTTCCAGCATTTGGAAGCCATCTTTCTACTCTCTATGTCCATGAGTTTAATTATTTAGATTTTTAGATACCACAAATAGGTGAAAAAAGGTGACGTTTGTCTTTCTGTGCTTGCCTTACTTCACGTAACATAATGATCTTCAGCTCCATTCATGTTTTTGCAAATGACAGGATCTCATTATTTTATTGTTGAATAATATTCCATTGTGTATATGTATTACATTTTTTATTCAATTATATGTTAATGGACACTTGGGTTGCTTCCAAATCTTAACTATTGTGAACCTTGCTGAAAGAAACATGACAGTTCAGATATCACTTTGATATACTGATTTCCTTTTCTTTGTGTATATACTCAGAAGAGGGATGGCTGGATTATTTGGTAGCTATATTTTTTAGTTTTTTGAGGAATCACCAAACTGTTCTCCATAGCGGATATACTAATTTACATTCCCACAAACAGTGTACAAGGATTCTCTTATCTCTAAATCCTTGCCAGCATTTGTTACTGCTTCTTTTTTTGATATTAGCCATTTTAACTGGGATGAGATGACATCTCATTGTAGTTTTGATTTTCAATTCCCTAATGATCAATGATGTTGAGCACCTTTTCATATGCCTGTTTTCTAACTGTATGTCTTCTTCTGAGAAATATCTATTCACATCTTTGCCCGTTTTTAATTAGATTATAAATTTTTTCCTTATAGAATTCTGTGAGATGCTTAATTAGTCTGGTTAGCAATCTCATTTCAGATGGGTAGTTTGCAAGTATTTTTTTTCCCATTCTGTGAGTATTCTCCTCACTTTCTTGAATTTTTGCTGTGCAGAAGCTTTTTAACATGAAATAATCTTATATGTCCATTTTTATTTCATTGCCTATGCTTGTGGGGTATTACTCAAGAAATGTTTTACAGACACCAGAGTCCTGGAGAGTTTCCCCAATGTTTTCTTCTAGTATTTTCATAGTTTCAGGTCTTAGATTTAATAAATATTGATTTGATTTATTTTGATTGTGAGAGTTATGGGTCAAGTTTCATTATTCTGCATATCCATTTCCAGTTTTCCCAGCACCATTTATTGAAGAGACTGTTTTTTCCCTAGCGTTTATTTTTGGCATCTTTATGGAAAATAGTTTATTTTTGGTATATGCATTTGTTTCTGGGTTTTATACTTTGTTCCCTTGCTCTATGTGTCTGTCTTTATGCCAGTACCATGCTGTTTGGCTTACTACAGCTCTTGATATGGTTTGGCTCTGTGTCTCCAACCTAATCTCACCTTGAATTGTTATAATCCCCATGTGTCAAGAGTGGGACCAGGTAGAGATAATTGAATCATAGAGGTGGTTTTCCCCCATGCTGTTGTTGTGATAGTGAGTGAGTTCTCATGAGATCTGATGGTTTTATAAGGAGCTTCCCCTTTTCTTGACTCTTATTCTCTCTCCTGCCACCCTGTGGAGAGGTGCCTTCCACCATGATAGTAAGTTTCCTGAGGCCTCTCCAGCCATGCTGAACTGTGAGTCAATTAAATCTCCTTCCTTTACAAATTACCTAGTTTCAGGTATGTCTTTATTAGCAGTATGAGAGTGGGCTAATATGGTAAATTGGTACCAGCAGTACGGTGCTGAAGTAAAGATATCCAAAAATGTGAAAGCAACATTGGAACTGGATAGCAGGCAGAGGTTGGCACAGTGTGGAGGGCTCAGAAGAAGACAAGAAAATGTGGCAAAGTTTGGAACTTCCTAGAGACTTGTTAAATTATTTTGACCAAAATGCTGATAGTGATATGCACAATGAAGTCCAGGCTGAGGTGGTCTTATATGGAGATGAGGAACTTCTTGGAAACTGGTGCAAAGGTGACTTTTGGTGTGCTTTAGCAAAAAGACTGGTGGCATTTTGCCCCTGACCTAGATATCTGTGGAAATTTGAACTTGAAGGAGATAATTTAGGGTATCTGGTGGAAGAAATTTCTAAGCAGCAAAGTGTTCAAGAGTAAGCAGAGCATGAAAGTTTGTAAAATCTGCAGCCTGATGACGTGATTTAAAAAAAATCTATTTTCTTGAGAGAAATTCAAGAAATTTGCATAAGTAATGAGGATCCAAATTCTAATTACCAAGACAACAGGGTAAATGTCTCCAGGACATGTCAGAGATCTTGGTAACAGCCCTTCCCATCACAAGCCTGGAGGCACAGGGGGTCAAATGGTTTCTGTGGGCCAGGTGCAGAGCCCTCCTGCTCTACACAGCCTTGTGATATGGTGCCCTGCTTGCCAACTGCTTTAGCTTCATTTGTGCCTAAAAGGGGCCAACGTATAGCTTGGGCTGTTACTTCAGAGAGTGCAAGGCCCGAGCCTTCATGGCTTACATGTGGTGTTGGGCCTGTGGGTGCACAAAGTCAAGAATTGAGGTTTGGGAAACTCCAGCTGGATGCCAGAGGATGTATGGAAATGCCTGGATGTCCAAAACAGAAGTCTTCTGCATGGGCAAAGCCCTCATAGAGAACCTTCGCTAGGGCAGTGTGAAAGGGAAATGTGGAGTTGCAGCCCCCATACAGAGTCCTCACTGGGAAACTGCCTAGTGGAGTTCTGAGAAGGGGGCCACTGTCCTCCAGACTCCAGAATGATAGATCCACTGATGATTTGCACCATTTGCCTAGAAAAGGCACAGACGCTCAACGCCAGTCTATGAAAGCAGCCTGGAGGGGGTTGTACTTTTCACATTTGTCCCCTACCTTTTTAAATTTTTGATGTTTCTCTTTCTATTCAGATTTAAATTTTTCCTCTTGAGGCTATTTTCTAGATCTTATAGGTGTGCTTCATTTATTATTAGTATTATTATTATTATTATTATTATTATTATTCTGTCTCCTCTGACTGTATTTTCAAATAGTGTATCTTCAAGCTCACTAATTCTTCTGCTTGATCAATTTGGCTATTAATAGACTTTAATGTATTTTTCAGTATGCCAATTGTGTTTTCAGCATCAGAAATTCTACTTGGGTCTTTTTAATTATTTCATTTTCTTTGTTAAATTTATCTGATAGAATTCTGAATTTCTTCTCTATGTTATCTTGAATTTCTTTGTGTTTCCTCCAGCTATTTTGAATTATCTGTCTCAAAGTTCACATATTTCAGTTTCTGCAGGATTGGTCCCTGGTGCATTATTTAGTATATTTTATGAAATCATGTTTTCTTGGATGGTCTTGATGCTAGCAGATGTTCTTCACTGTCTTGGTATTCAAGAGTTAGGTATTTATTGTAGTCTTCACTGTCTGCACTTGTTTGTACCCATCCTTCTTGGGAAGGCTTTCCAAATATTTGAAAGGACTTGAGTGCTGTAGTCTAAGCTATATGTGTTTTAGGGGGCACCACAAGCTCAGCAGTGCTGTGGATTTTGCAGACCCATAGAGGTACTACCTTGATGGTCTTGAACAAAATCAAGGAGAATTCTGCAGATTTATAGGTAGAGACTCTTGCTCTTTTCCCTTACCCTCTCCTAGAGTATCTCTTCTCTCTCTCTCTCTCTCTCTCTCTCTCTCTCTCTCTCTCTCTCTCTCCCTCTCTCTCCTGAGTCACTTGAAGCTAGGGATGGTGTGAGACAAGCACCCCTGTTGCCATCACCACTATGACTGCTTTGGGTAAGACCTGAAGCTATCACAGCACTGGGTCTCACCCAAGGCCAGCTGTAACCATTTCCTGGCTACTGACTATGTTTGCTCGAGGCCCTCAGCCCTCAGGCTGTACAATCAATAGAGGGCAAAGCCAGAAACACCCATGGCTTCCCTTCAGGGCAGTGAGTTCTCCCAGGCCCCAGGTGGATCCAAACATGCTGTCTGAAAGTCATGTCTAGAGTCAAAAGCCTTAGATATAATATCTACCTGGTTTTCTATTGTATTGTGGTTGAGTTGGCACTCAAACCACAAGATGCAGTTCTTTCCATTCTTTCATTTCCTTTCCAAGAGCAGAAGAGACTCACCCATAGCCATCACCACTACGGGCCATGGAGAGTAGTGCTAGACTACCACCAATGTTCCCTTCAGGCCAAGGGGCTTTTAAGTCAGCTTGTGGTGAATGTTGCCTGGCCTTGGACTCACCCTTAAGGGTATCAGGCTTTCCTCTGACCCAGGGCAGATCCAGAAATGCTACCCAAGAGTCAAGTTCCAGAATAAGAATCCCCTGTGGCCAAGCTAGTAAATTAAGTGCCAAACAAAGTCCTCTTTACTTACTTTACTGTAGCCTAAGAATATACTTGATATAATTTTTGTTAAAAATTATTTCATAGGCTACCATTTGATCTGTCTTGGAGAATGTTCTGTGTGCTGATTAAAGGAATGTATATTCTATACTTTTTGGATAGAATATTCTATAAATGCCTGTGAAGTCTGTTAAGTCCATTTTGTCTAAAGTCCTATTTAAGCCCAATGTTTATTTGTTAATTTTATGTCTCAGTGATCTGTCTAGTGCTGTCAGAGGGGCATTGAAGGCCCCCATATTAGTCTTATATTACTGTCTATCACTTTCTTTAGGCCTAGTAATATTTGTTTTGTGAAATTTGGGTGTTTCAATATTATTAGGTGCATATGTTTTAAAATTGTTATCACCTCTAGTTTGATTGATTGCTTTAGCGTTGTATAATGACCTTCTTTGTCTTTTTGTAGTATTTTTTAGTTACAGTGTGTTTTACGTGATATAAGTGTAGCTACTCCTGCCTGCTTTTGGTTTTCATTTGCATGGAATATCTGTTTCTATCCTTTACTTCATTCTATATATATGGCTTTAGAGGAAAGGTGAGTTTTAGCTAAACAGCATACAGTTGGATCATGTGTTTTAAATCCATTCTGCAAATTTATATCTTTCAAGCGTGGTATTTTATCTACTTATATTCGAGTTTAATATTAATATGTGAGGCTTTGTTCCTGTAATATTACTGGTTGTGTTCAATTGTTTTGTAAATTATTTGTTTATTTTTCTCTTTTTGTCTTTGTGATTTGATCATATCCTGTAATGTTACCATTTGATTTCTTTCTCTTCCTTTTTGGTTACTGTTTTACAAAAACTGTGAGTTTTATGTTTCTTTGTGTTTTGTGACGGTGAATATCAACCTTTCATTTTAATGTTGAAGACCCTTTTGATCATTTCCTTAATGTTGGCTTAATGGTGACAATTTCCCTCAGCATTTTGTTGCCTGGGAAAGACTATTTTTCCTCCATTTGTGAAGCTTATTCTGGCAGGACTTAAAATTCATGTTTGACAATTTTGTTTTGTTTTTTTCCTTTTAGCACTTCAAAGTGTAATGCTATTCTCTTTTGACCTTTAAAGTTTCTGCTGAAAAGTCTGCTGTTAGTCTAATGGAGCTTCCCTTATATGTTACCAGACACTTTTCTCTTGCTAATCTTAAAATTATTTATTTCACTTTGACTTTAGACATTCTGAATATAATATGCCAAGTTTAAGACCTTTTTACAGTGTATTTTATTGCAGATCATTGGGCGTTCTGTATCTGGATGTCTAACTCTCTTGCTGGGCTTAGAAAGCTTTTGTTGATTATTTCCTCAGATTTTCTAAACTTTTTGATCACTCTGCTCCCACAGAAATACCAATATTTTGCAAATTTGGTCACTTTATTGAGTCATAAATTTCTTGAAGGCTTTATTTATTTTTATTGACTTTAAAAAAAATCTGACTGACTCATCTTCAAGTTCTGAGATTCTTCTGCTTTCTCTATTCTATTACAAAAGTTTTCTAATATATTTTGTATGTCCTTCAACTCAATAATTTTTTTTTATTTTTAGAAATTCTGTTTTATAAAATATCTCCTTGGTAAATTTCTCATTTATATTTTGAATTAATTTTCTGGGGTTTTCTTTTGTATTTTTTTTCATGTTTCTCTTACATCTTATTGAACTTCTTAAAATCAATATTTTGTATTTATATCTGGCATTTTGAGGAATTCTTGATTAGAATCTATTGCTGGACACTTGTTGTGATACTTTGGTGGTATCATAATGCCCTGCTTTTACATGTTTCTTGTGTTCTTTCATTAACATTTGCACATCAGTAGTAGCTCTTGTTTGTTCCAATTCTTTAAAATTGCTTTTCTTGGAGAGATTTTTTTCTGAAAATGTATATAGTTATTGGTTGAATAGGACACTTTGGCTTTGATTTTGGGTTCCTGCAGTAATGTGATCTTTGTATGACTTCTTCAGCAGTACATGGGGTCAGTGATGTGTGTGATTTTTTTCAGCAGCTAACAGTACATTTATTTGATACTGTGGTAAAGATTTGATGGGAACTTGAATGCCAACTGAGCCAGTTCTTGCGCCCTGGTAGTGGCAGCAGAAAGCTAACTGTGCCTGTTTTTAAGACCAAAAACAGCTTATGCTGGCTCTGATGTTAGTGGGTCCTGGAGGGCTGATTATTGGGCCCCCAGATTGCTTGCTTAGACATTTAGTTGTGAGAGTGGTGGGCTAGAGTGTAGGGAATATCTCAGGTCCCTGAGTAGGTGGTGTGGTATGGGTAATGGCAATAACAGTGGTGGAGCAATCCACTGGAATGCAAGCAATCTGTGCTGGTGTTGCTGATAGCTGTGATATGTTGGTCAGACTTGTCCCCAGTCCCACACATGCCTGTAGTAAGGCAGTGGGTACTGTCCTCAGTATCCTTAGGAGAGCTTACCATCTACTGTCTCTCCCCCAGTTGGGTGGTGCTTGCAGCCATATCACCTCAAAGTCTGCCCAAGGGAGGGACACAGCTCAGCAATAAACTCTCCAATTGGTGTCGTCTTTTGGCCTGTGACCATAGAGAGCGCAGCCTCTTCAGGTGATCAGCAAGGGCAAGAAGCTTTGGGGAGTGCAGTATGCTTCTATGTCAGTCTCACAGCAGTCTGTTGCAGGGTAGTGGGTATTGTCTTAGATCTGTGGTTAAAAAAACAAACAAACCTGGTTTTCCTATTTTGCAACAGCTAGGCAGCAGCTACAGTCATATCGACTTGAACTTGGACTGATGGTGCCCAGTATTAAACTATCAAAATGGTGCTTTGGGCCTGCAACACGGAGTGTGGGGCCCCTGCTAGGCAGGCAGAATGAGTAAGAAGCCATGGAGAGTACGGTTTGCTTGTGTCTTTGTCTCACAGAAGCCCATTGAAGGCAGTGAGTGTTGTCATAAATATGTGTAGGAGAGCCAGGTTTCTTTGTCCCTCCTTGGCCATGTGGTGGCTACAGGTATGTCTGCCCAAACAAGCCTGAGGGTAGGGCACAACCCAACATCAAACTCTCAAAATGATGCCTTGGGCCTGGGACCAAAGGAGGTGAGGACCCTCCCAGACAAGCAATTTGGGCAGGAAACTGGAAAATGCAGTCCACTCATGTCTCAGTCTCAACAGCAGCAAAGTAGTAGGAATTATCTCAGGGGTCTATGGGAGCACCCAGTCTTCCCGCTCCCTCCTTGGAGCAGTGCAGTGGCAGCACCCATGTCTATGGCTAGGATCTCAAAATGGCACCAATCTGAAGCTGCTCTAGGTTTCAGTGCTTGTGGGATTCTGTTTGGGTTCTTTTACTAGAGATATGTCTCTGTGCAAGATTTAGGCAGCTCCATATGTCAGTCATGGGGCCCTAGTGGATCAAGGGTTTCTCCCATAGCCAAGACTGTAAAAGCCCGTTTTGGAGTGTGGATCCCTGCATGGTCCTCTCTTAGTGTTTTCCTGCATCCAGGAGCCTCTCCTGGCTCTCAGCCATTCCCTGACCCGTCAAGCTGCCTCTAACCTTCTCTTTACTTCTGGCATTTCCTGTCAGTTCTCTGATAAATTCTGGCATTCTCTTCCACACAATCTATTTGAAATATACCTCCTTACTATTCAGTTTCTTTTTCATTGAGGAGGCACATGCTATATCAAAAAATCCTAATCAAAAAGAGTATATTTCAAACATTCTTATCACAAAAAAAATTACAAGCAGGAGTGGTGATTTATATGTTAATTAGCCTGATTTAATGTTTCTGCAATGTATACATATATTAAAACATCACATATGCCACATAAATATATGCAATCATTTGTCAATTGAAAAATAATAATGCTTGTATAGCATGTAACCCTTGAGATAAGCACTATTTTAAAATATATGTAATTAAACATTTAGTTTTAAGGTAAGTGTAGATTCACATACAGATTTAAAAGACAATTCAGAGAGATTCCATGTATCCTTTACCAAGTTTGTCCCAATGGTAACATCTTGCAAATCTACCATATTACAACTATGATATAGACATGGATACAGTCAACATACAGGATAGTTCCATCACCATAAGAATCCCTCATATTGCCATTTTGTAGCCACACCCTGTGTGAATACAGTGTGATGTTTTAATATTTTTATAAATAGTATTTAATGTATTTTATACATTGTATTTAATATTTTTATTATTGTATACATTGTATAATGATTAAATCAGGGTATTTAGCATATCAATCACCTCAAATATTTATCATTTCTTTGTGGTGACAACATTCAAAATCCTCTCTTGTAACTATTTTGAAATCTACAATATAGTATTGTTAATTATACTCACCATATTGTACAATGGAACCTGAAAACTTATTTCTTATATCTAACTATAACATTGTACCCATTGACCAGTCTCTCCTCCCCTATCACCCTTTCCCTCTGCAGCCTCTGGTAACCACTATTCTACTCTCTACTTCTATGAGATCAGATATTGTAGATATCACAAATCAGTGATATCATGCAGTATTTGTCTTTCTGATCAATGGAACAGAACAGGGAATACAGCCATCTAATTTTTTTTTTTTTTACAAACACACCAATAACTTACATTGGGGAAAGGACAGTCTCATCAATTAAAGATGCCAGAAAAACTGAATAACTATATGCAGAAGAAGCAAACCAGATTCCTATGTCTTGCCATACAAAAAATCAACTCAAATTGGATTGAATACTTAAATCTAAGACCGCAAACTATGAAACTATTAGAAAAATTGGAGAAATGTTACAGGACATTGATTTATGAATAAAGATTTATTGAGGAAGACCTCAAAAGCCCAGGCAACAAAAGAAAGATTGAACAAATGAAATGACGTCAAGCTAAATAGCATCTGACAGGCAAAGGAAACTATCAACGGTGTGAAAAGACAGCCTATAGAATGGGAGAGAATACAGTTGATCCTTGAACAATGCAGCAATTAGGGGTGCCAGACTCCCACCTCCTGTGCAGTTGAAAATCTGCAATTGACTTTTGACTCCCCTAAAACTTAAATATTGATAGCCTACTGTTGACCAGAAGCCTTACTGATAACATAAACAGTCAGTCAACACATAGTTCATATGATATATGTATTATGTACTGCACCCTTAAAACAAGATTAGCTAGAGAAAAGAAAATTTTATTTAAACAATTATAAGAAAGAGAAAATATATTTACAATACTGTATTGTATGTATAGATACTGCAAGTTTACATTTTCTGTTTTTACAAGATAAATCATCTGTGTGAAATGGTGGGCAACCATAGCTGCAGATCTCGATCTGCTGTGTACATCAAGTAAATCAACTTTGTCTTATAATGACATGACTTTCCTCTGATCCTTGAGAACACTTCCAGCATCACGAATTGCACTTCATATGGGTCTCCCATGTGATATTCAAGGTTTATAGCGTTGCACTAAACATGATTTAAAAAAAGATGTGAGAACTATAAGAGATCACTTTTTACTGCTATACACAATTTACTGGAGAGATGAACTACTCATATGCAGATGATTAGCATCACACTGCAATTTAAGGGGATTATCACAAAACTTGAGGTCACCATGGTAGCAGCAGGAGGTGACTACAAAATTAATACAATAGTACAGTAAGTACTACAGTAGTTTTATGTAGTTATAACTTAACACTGCATCTTTATGCTTGTTTACATTTCTCTCAACTGCAAATTATGTTGTTTATAGTATGTTAATGTTTGTGTGCCTAAGTTTTGATAAATTTTAACTTTTATAATACATTTGTGTATATTTTATGGTAGTGCATGATAAACTAGATTAATATCTACATATATTTTATGCATTCATGACATAACTATTTCTAGGTTCTGCAGTTTGACTGAGATTTTTTTTTCAAATTGTTTCAAGCCTCCAAAAGAGTGTCCAATATATTTATTTAAAAAAAATCTGCATATAAGTAGACCTGTGCAGTTCAAACCCATGCTAGTCAAGAATTAACTGTATTTGTGTATTGTGCATCTGACAGAGGATTAATATTCAGTATATATAAAAAGCTAAAAAATTCAATGACAAAAATAAATAATTTGATTAAAAAATAGGCAAATGACTTGAATATACATTTCTCAAAAGAAGGCAGGTTTAATTTTGTAAGAAACTGCCAAACTTTTTTCCAAAGTGACTGTAACATTTTTATTCCCAATAGCAGTTGGGATGAGTGATTCAGTTTCTCTGCATCCTTGCCAGCATTTGATGTTGTCACGATTTTTTATTATAGTCATTATGTTAGGTGTGTTTCATGATATCTCATGTGTTTTTAAATTTCATTTCCCTGATGGTTAGTGGTGTTGGACAGCTCTTCATGTGATTATTTACCATCTGTATATCTGCAGTAAAATGCATCTTCATGACTTTTGCCTATATTCTAATTGAATTGTTGACATTTTCATGTTTGAGTTTTGAGGGTTCTTTAAATATTCTAGATAGTAGTCCATTGTCATATATGTGCTTCACTAGTATTTTCCCCAGTCTTTTAGCTTGTCTTTTCAGTCTCTTAACAGGGTCTTTCACAAAGCAAAAGTTTTAATTTTCATAAAGACCGATTTACCAATTTTTCATGGAGTGTGTTTTTGGAACATAATTAAAAAACTCTTTGCCTAGCCCTAGATTCAAAAAATTTTTTCATATGCATTTTGCTAAATGTTTTATAGTTTTACATTTTACATTGAAGTCCAGGATCCATTTTTGAGTTCATTTTTGTATAAGGTATGAGACAGGTAGAGTTTCATTTCCTTTTTTGGCCTATGAATGTCCAGTTTCTCCAGCACCATATGTTGAAAAGAATACCCTCCCTCCATTGAATTGATTTTGCATTTCTGTGAAAAATCAAATGAGTATGTTAATCCAGATTTGTTTCAGGGTTCGCTATTGTGTTTTACTGATATGTGCCAAATTCACAACCAATAGCACAGACTCTATCACCATATATAATAAGCCTTGAAGTCAAGAACACTTGTTCTTCTCACTGTATTCTTCTTCAAATAGTTTCATCTATTCTAGATCTTTTTCCTTTTCATATTCAATTTAGAATAATCTTGTTTATACTTATGAGAAAACATTTTGGGGTTTTTATAGTAATTATATTTAACCTACATAAAATTCGGGGTGGAATGGACATCTTTATTATGTTTGAGTCTAACCATCATTGGGCATATGTGTTATGGTTTGATTATTTTTCGTCTTCGAAAATTCATGTTGGAATTTGATCCCCAATGTAATGTTGTTGAGAGACGTGGCCTTTGGGAGGCAATTGAGTCATGACGGCTTCATATTCATGAATGGGATGAGGTGCTCTTCTTATAAAAGGGCTTTATGGAGGACATTCACCCTTTTTGGCCCTTCTGTTCCTTCCACCATGTGAGGACAACATGACACCATCTTGGAAATAGAAACAGTGGGCCCTTAACAGCTGATGCCTTCATTTTGGACTCCACAGCCTCCAGGACTGTGACAAATTTCTGTTATGTATAAATTACCTAGTCCATGATACTTTGTTATAGCAGCACAACCAGACTGAGACATATGTCTCTCCATTTATTTAGACAGTTTTTATTTCTGTCTTCTCCATTGTGTGCATTTCCATATACAAATTCTGTACTTGCTTCGTAAGACTTATATCTAAGTATTTCACTTTTTTAGCAACTGTAAGTGATATTGTATTTTTGATTTTACTGTCTATGTGCTCATTGCTAGCATGTAGAAATACAATTGATTTTTGCTTTTACTTATATCCTACAATCCTGTTGAAATTACTTACACATTCTATGAGGGTTTTTTTGAACTTGGAGTATTATATATAGACGTCATCCCAAATAAGGATAGCTTTATTTCTTCTTTTTTGATTTATATGTCCTTTATTTTCTTTACTTGCCTCACTGCACTGTCTAGGACTCATTACTATGTTGAATGAGAATTGTTAAAGTGGACAACCTTACATCATCCATAATCTTACTAGAAAACATTTAGTAATAGGCCATTAATAATAATGTTAGAGGTAATTTTGTGTTGATAATTTTAAAGTAAGTTAAATGTGATATTTTCTCTTTCTGTTTTCCTGAGAGTATCATGAATGGCATTGAATTTTGTCAGATGCTTTTTTCTGCATTGATTGATATGTTTGTGTGATCTTTTCTCTTTAGGCTTTTAATATGATGGATTACATTAATTGATTTTTTCATACTGCACCAGCCTTGCATACCTAGATCAAACTTCTTCCGCTCATGGTGAATAATTCACTTTTCTATATTGCTGAATTCTGTTTGCTAATATACGTTAAGGATGTTTACATCTATATTCATGAAGGATATTGATCTATAGTTTTCTTTTCTTATATTTGTTTTATTTTTATTTCAAGATAATATTTGATTCCTAAAATATATAGAAAAGAGTTAATTTTTCTGTACATGTTTAATAGCTTGCTCCAGTAAAATTATCTTTACTTGATTTTCATGAAGAGATTTAAAATACCAATTAAAGTTAATTAATAAACTAATTAAAATATTAAAATTATATTATTCCAAATTGAGTAAGTTGTGGTAGTTTTGTTTCTCAAAGAATGGATACATTTTACCTAATTATTCAAATTTATGTGTTTAGCTATGTTTATAGATTCCCCTTGTTTTGATGTCTTCAGGGTCTATATTGAAATCTTCTCTTTTATTCATTTTATATATATACATTTCTTTATCATTCTTGCTAGAGATTGGACAATTTTATTACTCTTTTAAAAAATCAAATCTTTTTTTTATATTGTTTTTCTGTTTTCAATTCTGTATTCTCCCTTTTGATTTCTTTGGGTTGATTTTTCTCCTTTTTTCTGTTTTCATGATGTGGAAGCTAAGATTATTGATTCTTCTATTTGTCTGTGTCTATCGTTATGTCTATGTGTCTTTTTATGCTAGAACCATGCTGTTTGGAATACATTGCTTAATAGTAGATTTTGAAGTCAGATAGTGTGATGTCTCGAAGTTTGTTCGTTTTGCTCAGGATTGTTTTGTCTATTCAAGTTCTATTGTGGTTCCATATAAATTTTAAGATTTTTTTTCAATTTCTGTGAAGAATGTCATTGGTATTTAATAGGTATTGTATTAAGCCCATAGATTATGTTAGATAGTGTGGCCATTTACAAAATGTTAATTCTTCCATTCAATGAACACAGGCTATTATTTCATTTATATCCTCTTCAATAAATTTTATCTAAGTTTTATAGTTTTCCTTGAAGCTATTTTTCACCTACTTGGTTAAGTTTATTCCTAGGTATCTTTTATTTTTACCTGTTATAATTGAAATGTTTGCTTGCCTTCTTTTTCATATAGTTAACTATTATTATATAGAAATGTTTCTGATTTTTGTATGTTGAAATGCTTCTGATTTTTATATATATCCTGCAACTTTATTTAATTTATTAGTTCTAACAGATTTTTGGTGGTGTCTTTAGGGTTTCTATATATAAGAACATGTCCTCTGCAAAATATATATATACACAATTTGACTTGCTCTTTTTCAATTCAGATGTCTTTTATTTCTCTCTCTTGCCTAATTGCTCTGGCTAGGACTGTCAATAGTACGTTGAATGGAAATGGTGGAAGTTCACATCCTAGTCTTGTTCATAACCTTGGAGGAAGAGTTTTCAGCTTTTCTTCATTCACTATGGTATTAGCTGTGGGTTTGCCAGTTATGGTCTTTATTCTGCTGGCGTATACAAATTTTAAATCTAATTTGTGAGATATTTTACCATCGATTAATGTTGAATTTTTCAATTGCTTTTTCTCCATATATTGAAATAATCACATGCTTTTTGTCTTTCTGTTAATGTGTTACATTGCATTTAATAATTTGCCATCCCGACATCCCTGTGGTGAATCCCAATTTGTCAGAGGGAATGATCTTTTCAATTTGATTTTGAATTTTGTTTGCTAATATCTTGAGGGATATTGGTTGTAGTTTTCTGGGTTTTTTTTTTCTTTTTTCTTTTCTTTTTTTTTTTTTTTGTTGTCCCTGTCAGTCTGAAATCAGGCTAATGCTTGTATCTTAAAAGGAGTTTGGAAGTTTTCCCTCCCCTTCAACTCTCTAATTAGTTTAAAGAGACTTGATATTTTTTATATGTTCAGTATAATTCAGAAGTGAAGTCATTAGGCCTTGGGATTTGCTTCAATGAATGGCTTTTTATTACTATTTCAATTTTCTGAGTCATTATTGGTCCATTCATATTTTCTATTTCTTCATATTTTAATATTGGTATATTGTATGCACCCAGGAATTTATCCATTTCTTCTGTTGCCAATTTTGTTGGCATATAATTGTTCACCATTGTCTCTTAAAATTCTTTGTATTTGTTATTAGTTGTAATATCTATGTTCTTTTTATTAGTAAAACTTGGCATATATTTCTGCATTAAATAAAACAATATAAATGTTATTTATATTATTCTACAATATAAGTTTTTAAAAGGGCAAAAATTATTTGAAATTAAACACAAATCAGACTGAAACTGAAGACAGTGATAGAACATGAAATCATAGAATTCACTGCATTTTAAGAGTAAAATGCTATAAAATAAGAATTTCATTTGCAGCCAGAATGTCATTTATGTTTGAGAACTACTGTAAGGTCTTCTCAGATACAAAAATGACTAAAATACTTGACATATTCTCAGTATATAAAAATAAATTTTTTTTTTCTTTTTATAGTCTTATTTTTATTTTATTTTATTTTATTTTATTATTATTATACTTTAAGTTTTAGGGTACATGTACACAATGTGCAGGTTAGTTACATATGTATACATGTGCCATGCTGGTGTGCTGCACCCATTAACTCGTCATTTAGCATTGGGTATATCTCCGAAAGCTATCCCTCCCCCCTGCCCCCACCCCACAATGGTCCCCAGAGTGTGATGTTCCCCTTCCTGTGTCCATGTGTTCTCATTGTTCAATTCCCACCTATGAGTCAGAATATGCGGTGTTTGGATTTTTGTTCTTGCGACAGTTTACTGAGAATGATGATTTCCAATTTCATCCATGTCCCTACAAAGGACATGAACTCATTATTTTTTATGGCTGCATAGTATTCCATGGTGTATATATGCCACATTTTCTTAATCCAGTCTATCATTGTTGGACATTTGGGTTGGTTCCAAGTCTTTGCTATTGTGAATAGTGCCGCAATAAACATACATGTGCATGTGTCTTTATAGCAGCATGATTTATAGTCCTTTGGGTATATACCCAGTAATGGGATGGCTGGGTCAAATGGTATTTCTAGTTCTAGATCCCTGAGGAATCGCCACACTGACTTCCACAATGGTTGAACTAGTTTACAGTCCCACCAACAGTGTAAAAGTGTTCCTATTTCTCCACATCCTCTCCAGCACCTGTTGTTTCCTGACTTTTTAATGATTACCATTCTAACTGGTGTGAGATGGTATCTCATTGTGGTTTTGATTTGCATTTCTCTGATAGCCAGTGATGGTGAGCATTTTTTCATGTGTTTTTTGGCTGCATAAATGTCTTCTTTTGAGAAGTGTCTGTTCATGTCCTTCGCCCACTTTTTGATGGGGTTGTTTTTTTCTTGTAAATTTGTTTGAGTTCATTGTAGATTCTGGATATTAGCCCTTTGTCAGATGAGTAGGTTGTGAAAATTTTCTCTCATTTTGTAGGTTGCCTGTTCACTCTGATGGTAGTTTCTTTTGCTGTACAGAAGCTCTTTAGTTTAATTAGATCCCATCTGTCACTGGCTTTTGTTTCCATTGCTTTTGGTGTTTTAGACATGAAGTCCGAACTATCTGATCTGTGACAAACCTGAGAAAAACAAGCATTGGGGAAAGGATTCCCTATGTAATAAATGGTGCTGGGAAAACTGGCTAGCCATATGTAGAAAGCTGAAACTGGATCCTTTCCTTACACCTTATACAAAAATTAATTCAAGATGGATTAAAGACTTAAACGTTAGACCTAAAACCATAAAAACCCTAGAAGAAAACCTAGGCATTACCATTCAGGACATAGGCATGGGCAAGGACTTCATGTCTAAATATCTATGTTTTATCTATGATTTTATTGTTTGAATCTTCTGTTTTTTTAGTGTAGCTAATGGTTCATCAATTTTATCTTTTCAAAAAGCCCATTCTATAATTCGTTGATCTCATCTATTATTTTTCTATCATCTGTTTTATGTATTTCTATGTGGAAATTTGTTTTCTTCTTTCTACCAATTTTGCATTAAGCTTCTTTTTGTTTTTTCTAGTACCTTGATGTGTATCATTAGGTTGTTAGAAATATTTCTTCTTTTCTGTTGTAAATGTTTAGTGCTATAATTTTTTCTCTACATACTGCTTTTCCTGTGTCCCGTAGGAACAACCAATGGTTGCTGAAACAATGGTTCTTAAAGCACATTGCTTAATTTCCGTGTATTTTATAAAGTTTTCAAAGGTTTTCTTGCTGTTAATTTCTAATTTTATAACATTGTGGTCAAAACAATAAATAATATGGTTCCAACATTCTTAAATATGTTAAGACTTGTTTTGTAGCCTAACACTTGATTGATCCTGAAGAATGTTTTGTGTAAAATTGAGAATAATGTATATTTGGTAGCTGTTGGGTGAAACGTTCTGTAAATATTTGTTAGGTTTATTTGCTCTGTGGTGCAGTTTAAGTCTGATGTTTATTTGCTGATATTTTGAGTAGATGATTTATTCATTGTTGAATGAAGTGTGTTGTAACAGCTATTACTATTGCAGTGTATCTCTCTTTTTAATTCTAATATTTGCTTTATGATTCTGGGTGCTCCAGTTTTTGGTGCATATATATATTTAATTATTTTATCCTCTGTTGAATCGATCCCTTGATTATTATAATTTGAATTTCTTTGAACCTTTTCATAGTTTTTGACTTAAAGTTATTTTATCTGATATTAGTATAGGTACTCATGCTTGCTTTTGATTTCTATTTTTTCTATCTGCATATAATATCTTTTTTATTCCTTCACTTTCAATCTATGTGCATTTAACAGTGAGGTGAGTCTCTTGTGGGCAGTAGGGTTTTATTTTATATATTCAGCCACTTTGTATATTTTAATTATTAAATTTAATCCATTTGAAGTCAAGATTATTATTGATCAATAAGAGCTTACTCCTGCCATTTTGTTGTTTTCTGGCTGTTTTGTAGAATCTTTGTTCCTTTCTTCCTGTCTTGTTGTTTACCTTTGTGGTTTGGTGGTTTCAGTGTTTTTTTTTGTTGTTGTTGTTTTTGTTTTTGTTTTTGTTTTTGTTTTAAGCTGTTTCCCATTGCCCTTTTTTGTTTGTGTATCTGCTTTTTAAAAATTTTTTTTATAGTTAACATGGAGCAAACTTAAAGAATATTGTAGCGATAGTAAGCTTTCTGAAGCTGATAGCCACAGAACTTTGGTAACATGTAAACATTCTAGACTTTTCCTCTATCCCCTACAATTTATATTTTTGTTGCCTTTATTTACCTCTTTATCTATTGTGGGTTTCTTAGGTACTAATTGCAGCTGTTGTTATTTTTGATCATTTTTACTTTAAACCCTTATACTAAAGAATTCAGAGATTTACGTGGCACCATTACATCATTGGGGTATTTTAAGCTTGATTTACAAATTTATCTCTACTGGTGAGTTTTAAACTTTCATGTGTTATCATGATACTTGCTATGATAATTTCATTATCAATTGTTGTAGTTCAGTAAGCATTTCTTGTAAGGTCAGTCTAGTGGCGATGAATTCCCTCAGCATTTACTTGTCTGGGAAGGTCTTTATTATTACTTCATTTCTGAAAAATAGCTTTGTGCAAACATAGTATTCTTGGATAACAGGTTTTTTCTCCTGTTCTTTGAATATATCATTCTGTTTTCTCCTAGCCTTCAAGGTTTCTGCTGAGAATTCTTCTAGTAGCTCAATTCATATTCCCTTATATGTTGGCTTTCTGCTTTTCTCCTGCAGCTTTTAGAAATCTGTCTTTGCCTTTGTCTCTTGAACATTTAATTATAATGCCCCCTGAAGAGGGTATGTTTGGATTGAATCTAATTGGGAATTTTTGAGCTTCCTGAATCTGGATGTCCACATATCTCCCAGTACTCAGAGTATTTTCTGCTATTATTTTTTAAAAATAGGGGTTCTGTGCTTTTCTCCATCATTTTCCTTCTGGAAATCCAGTAGTTCAAGAATTTGTTTAATTAATGTTATCCCTATAAGTCCTTTAGGCTTTCTTTATTCTTATTTATTTTTTATCACACTGGATTATTGCAGAAGGTCAGTCCTTGGGTATAGAAATTTTTTCTTCTGCTTGCTCTATTCTCTTATTGAAGCTTTCTATTTATTCAACTTTTTAGCTCAAATATTTAAGTTTGTTTTGTTAATCTATCTCTTCATTGATTTTCTTATTGAGATTATTTTTTTCTAATTTCATTGAAATATTTGTCTATGTTCTCTCCTATTTCACTGAATGGCATTATATAATTATATTGAATTCCTTTTGAGACATGTTATAAATGTTTTTTTTTCTTTGGGATCTTTTAAGGAAAACATTTTAAAAGTTTTAAATTCTTATTTTAGATTCAGGTGGTACATGTGCATTTTTGTTACAAGAGTATATTGTGTTGCTGAGGTGTAGCCTTCTATTGATCTTGTCACTCGGATAGTTAATATAGTACCCAATAAGAAGTTTTTCAGGCCTTGCCCTCATCCATCCCTCCTTTCTTTTGGAGTCCCTGGTGTCTACTGTTCCTGTCTTTATGTTCAGGTGAACCCAATTTATCTCCCACTTATAAATGAGAGTATGTAATATATGATTTTCTGTTTCTATGTTAGTTTGCCAACTGCATCCATATTGATGCAAAAAAAAGTAATTTTGTTTTTTATGGCTGCACAGTATTCTATGGTGTATATCAACCACATTTTATGTATACAATCCACTGTTGATTGGCACCTAGGTTGATTACAAGCCTTTGCTATTGTGTACAATGCTGTCAACATACATGGGCATGTGACTTTTTGGTAGAACTATTTATTTTCTCACGGATATATACCTAGTAATGGGATTATTGGGCCAAATTGTAGTTCTACTTCACATTCTTTGAGAAATCTTTAAACCACTTTCCATAGGCGCTGAGAAACTTCACATGATGACAAATTATGTATGAGCATTTTCTATCTGTTGCAACCCCACCATTTATTATTTTTTGTCTTTTTAATAATAGCTGTTCTGACTGGTGTGAGATAGTATCTCATTGTGCTTTTAATTTAAATCTCTGTGATGATTAGTGAAGTTAGGCATTTTCTCATGTGTTTATTCGTCACTTTTATGTATTTTTTTTTTGAGAAGTGTCTGCTCATCTCCACTGCACACTTTTTAATGGAATTGGGATTTTTTTCTTATTGATTTGTATGTCTGCCAGATTTTGGTATCAGGATGATACTAGTTTATAAAATGAGTTATGGAGGAGTCTCTCCTCCTTGATTTTTAGGAATAGTTTCAACAGGATTAGTACCAACTTTTCTCTGTACATTTGCTAGAATTTGGCTGTGAATCCATCTCATTCAAGGCATTTTTTTCAGTTAAAATCATTTTCTTACTGATTCAGTTGTATTACTTGTAATTTGTCTACTTGGTATTGCTGTTTCTTTTTGGTTCAATCTTGGTAGGTTGCATGTTTCCAGGAATTTATTGATTTCCTCTAGATTTTATAATTTTTGTGCATAGAGATTTTCATAGTAGTCTCTGAGGAACTTTTTTATTTTTGTGGGATCAGTTGTAATGTCTCCTTTGTTATTTCTGATTGTGCTTATTTGAATCTTCTCTCTTATTTTGTTAATCTAGCTAGTAGACTATCAACCTTGTTTAGCCTTTCAAAAAACTAACCTTTTGTTTTATAGTTCTTTGCATGGTTTTGGGGGGAGCACAACTTCATTTAGTTTTGCTCTGCTTTTAGTTATTTCTTTGATTTTGCTAGCTTTGGATTCAGTTTTTTCACGTTTTTCTAGTTCCTTTATGTGCAATCTTAGGTTATTAACTTGAGGTCTTTCTATCTTTTTCATATAGGCATTTATTGCTATAAACTTCTCTGCTAAAACTAATTTCACCATATTCCAGGGGATGTTGTATGTTGTGTCTCTATTTTTGTTTGTTTCAAGAAACTTTTTGATTTTTGCCTCATTTTTGTTTTTTAACACAAAGCCATTCAGGAGTAAGTTGTTCAGTTTTCACAAATTTGTATAGCTTTGAGATTCCTCTTGGTGTTAATTTCCATTTTCAATCCAGTGTCATCTATGAAGATGCTTGTTATGATTTCTATTTTTTGAATTTACTGAGAATTACTTTATGACCAAGCACGTGGTCAATCTTCAAGTTTCATGTGCAGATGAGAGGAATGTATATTCTGGGATTGTTGGGTGGAGTATTCCTTAGATGTCTATTAGGTCTAATTGTTAAAATGTCAAATTTAATTCCAGAATTTTTTGGTTAGTTTTCTGTCTCAATGATCTGTCTCATGCGGTCATTATGTTATTTAAGTCTTCCACAATTATTATGTGGTCATCAGTGTCTTTTATTAGGTCTAGATCTAATTGTTTTATAAATTTAGGTGCTCCAACGTTGGGTGCATATACATTTAGAATAGATACATCTTTTTGAATTGAACTCTTTGTCATTATTTTATCTGATACAAGAATAGTAAGCCCTGCTCTTTTTTGTTTTCCACTGCATTATAGTTTTTTCTCCATCCCATTACTTTGAACTTATAGGTGTCATTACATGAGAGATAGATCTCTTGCAGACAGAATAAGAATGCATTTTTTAAATTCAACTTGCCATTCTATTTCTTTTAAATGGGGGCATTTATTCTGTTTATGTTCTAAGTTAATATTGATATGTGAGGTTTTATTCCTGGCATAATGTTGTTAGCTCATTTCTTTGTAGTCTCAATTTGTAGTTGCCTTATAGGGTGCTTGGTATATGTGCTTATGTGTGTCTTTGTGGTAGGAAGTATCATTATTTTGTTTCCATGTTTAGAACTCCCCTAAGCAATGCTCGTAAGTCTGGTCTGGTGGTGACAAATTCTCTTAGTGATTGCTTGTCTGAGAAAGACTTTATTTCACCTTCACTGATGAAGCTTGTTTTTGCAGGATATGAAATTTTTGACTGGTATTGCTTTTTTTTAAGGATGCTAAAGATGGGCTTCCATTCTTGTCTATCACATAAGGTTACTGCTCGGTAACTTTAAGATTTATTTTTTTGCATGAACCTTGGATAGTCTGGTGAATATATGTCTTGGGGATGGTCATCTTGTATAGTATCTCAGAGTAGTTCTCTGGATTTCTTGTATCTGCTCCTTGACCTTTCTAGCAAGACAGGGGACATTTTCCTGAATTATATACTCAAATGTATTCTTCAAGTTTCTTGATTTATCTTCTTCTCTCTCAAGAATGCCAATAAATAATATATTTTCTTGCTTCACATAATCCCATAATTCTTGAAAGCTTTATTTTTAAAATTCCTTTTTTAAAATTTTTGTCTGACTGGGTTGATTCAAAGTCTCAAATCAAGAATAAGATTTATGTATTCTAAATGTGTATGCACCCAACATGCATATACAGAATGTGTGATCTCTGAAATTATTTTTTCTGCTTGTTCTGTTCTGTTGTTAAAGCTTCCTAAAGTATTTTAAAATTCCTGTAGTGAAATTTTCAATTCTAGAAGTTCTGTTTATTTATTTCTTTATATAGCTATGTTGTGTTTCAGATCTTGGATCATTTATTTTTCTTTGTGTTTGGCTTCAACTTTCTCTTGGATCTAATTTAATTTCCTTGCCATCTATATTTTGAATTTTAAATCTACCATTTCAGCCATTTCGTTCTGGTTAATATTTATTGCTTTGAAGCTAGTTGGATCCTTTGAAGGTGATAAAACATTCTGGATTTTTGTATTTTCAGAGTTCTTGCAGTGGCTCCTTGTGATCTGAGAAAGTTGAAGCTTCCAAAAAATAAAAATAAAAATAATAATAATAATTAAAAAAACATTATCATATAGATGGGGCTTCCTGAATTTTTATTCTTTTTACCCTTGGGGATGTGACTATGGTGTATATTGTGTATGATTAATTGGCTCCATTTCTGTGTGCTTTCAGGGTTCCAAGGTTTCGTACTGATTTCTTGATCGTAGGTAAGTTCATGCAGTGGCTTTCTCAGATGTTGCTTGTTGTAACAATGTAATCATGTTTGATTGTGTAGCTTAGGCTGCAGTCCAGTAGGTGGCACTTAAGAGCAAGAGACAGCAGGTAGAAATGGGTGCAGAGGCAATGGAGAGGTGTGAAAAGCTCCATTCCCCAGTGTGCATTAGCCTTCAGTGGGACCACTATAGAAGCCTGAGAATGGGTCTCTTTTCAGTCCATGCGCCCTGGGCCCTGACAGGAAGAGCTGCTGCCAAATCCACAACAGTGCACTGAAGAGGGGGCAAGGGCAAGAGATGACCTCCTCTCCACATCTGTTCCTGGGCCATGGTGGTGCGAACTTCAGCAGCCAGGTTCCTACATTTCCTTTGACTCAAGGGGGGCTTTGGCAAGCTGAATTACTCCCCTCACTTAGGGGCAGACCAGGCCAAGGGTTAGATCTCTGTTTCTGAATATTTTCAGTGGCAAAGAGTCTGTATAAGTTTCTTGGTTATAGATAGCCTTTGTATGGTGGCTTTCCCAAATGCTGATTGTAGTAGCAATGTCCTGGGTATGTGAGCAGACTGAATACCTCTTGCGGGACTGAGGTAGCCTCAGGAAGGCACCTTTTTCCTGTGAGCCTCAGGAAGCTCATCTTGCTCCCACTGCTGTATGCTTATGTCAGGGGATTTCCCATTGTGTCCCACGATTCAACCTCTAGACCAGTAGGTGGGTCTCATGGGTAATAGCAAGCTGTGGCCAATGAAGATGGGTATTTCCTTGACTATTGTTTACTGAGAGAAGCTCACTGTTGCCTCAGGCAATGGGCTGATTCATGGAGTTCACAGTGGTCTGAGCTCCCTGCACAGGCCTGGATGGGCAACCAGGATGTGGGGGGTGGTGGGGGTGGTGACCAGCCTGGACAGGTCTGCCTGCAAATCCCACAATGGCAGAAACAAAAACCAGTTCCAGAGATGTGGGCAGTCAACTGGTGGCCAGCAAGCACCCAGAAGTGTGCCTATGTGTGAAACTGATAACCCTTCTCTGCTCAAATGCTTGGTGCAGGAAGGGGGGTCAGCCTAAACTAATACAGAAGAGGTGGTGTTCTAGACGCCTGGAGATCTGCCTGGACATTGATCATGGAGGGACCTGCTTCACCACAGTCTCTGCACAGGAAGGGTGAGGTGGCTCAGGCTACTGATCCAAGTAGGGGGGGTGCTCCAAATGCCTGGAGATAAGCCTGGGCATGGAGCAGAGAAGACCCCACTTCACCACAATCTCTGCACAGAAAGAGTGGGATGACTCAGCTGCTGATTTAGGTGAGCAGGTGCTTCAGATGCCCGAATATTTGCTTGTATATTGAAGTAGAAGAGGGCCCCGATTCACCATTATCTATGCATAGGAAGGGTGGGGTGACTCAGGAGGCTTTTCTGGTCAATAGAGTGCTCAAAATTGCTGAAGATATTCTTGGAGTGGAGAAGAGAGGGCCCCTTTGCGCCATAATGTCAGTAAGACATCCAACAATGACACATACAGACAAGTCCCAGGCTGCCAAGCTGGCTTTGGCTGAGAGTCCTATTGCCAAGGAGAAACCGCAGCTGCAGCAACTCTCTCCCCTCTCAAGACCTCTGATGGGGAAAAACGCAATTCCAGTACCTACTGCTGGGCAGTTTTCCATACTTGCCACCCAATTCTGGATGTGGGGGCCCTTACCATGCTTCAGAGTGAGCACTGTAATTTCTGGCATAAGACTGAAATGACTGCACAGCCATGTTGCTGGGTAGCCAAGGAATTACTCTCTTTGTATGAGCCTGGATTAAAAATGGCGTCCTCCTCTCAGTCCCAGTTTCTTCCCTTCTCAGCATCTCAAAGCCTTCCCCAAGTTAGCTCCAGGGCTTGGGAGAAAGTGTTTCCCTTCAACAGGCCCTGGTGTGTGATATTCCCTACCCTGTTTTTGGGGGCAAGGGGAGGGAACTTAGAGGATGCGTCAATAGGTGCAGCAAACCACCATGGCACATGTATACCTATGTAACGAGCCTGCACGTTCTACACATGTATCCTAGAACTTAAAGTAAAATTTAAAAAATTAAAAATAAAAATAAAAAAATAAGAAGTTATAGCCCAAGTTACATCTCCAGATAGGTTCCAGATGGAATATGGAGATAAACATAAAAATAAAATGTTAGAAGGAATAATAAAATGTTTTATTATTGTAAGTGAAAAAGAACACAAAACTCGGAAGCCATGTATAGAAACTGATTAACTTGACTGTACCAATTTTTTTAAACTTTTAAATGACAAAATATATCAGAGAAACCTAGATAAAACTTTTGTCACATTTATAATAATGTTCAGTGTTCCTAAAAATCAATAATTAAAAGACAACCCAAAAGAAAAAAAAATGGGAAAAGAAAATAAGCCAGCAACTCCTAGGAAAAATACAAACAGCCAAGAATCAATGGAAAGAAGCTCAATGTCCCAGTTAACCAGGAGATACAAATTAAGTGAACAAGAAAATTGTTTTTTTGTTTTTTTGTTTTTTTGTTTGTTTGTTTGTTTTTAAAGCGCTTCCCTTAGCCTGGATTGCACAGATCACTAGTGGAAAGGTAAGTCATAGAGGGAGACACTCTGCCCCTCTCGCTAACAAGGGGATCACTCACTTTTATCAGCTGAACACTGTCATGGGGGTTGTTTGTCCACTTTTTCCTCCCCAGAATCTGTGGCGTCCTTTGCTATGCCAGTGGATTCTCACTTTCTTTTTTGAATTAAAGCTTACAGAATTGATCTTTACATAGTATTCTGCTATTTCCAAGTAGCTGAGGCACACTAAAAGCTTTTAATCTGCTATCTTAAAAAAATGCTGGGGACTTTTAGTTATCCTCGTGGAGTGTCATGTTTTCTTGCATTTTCATGTTTCTTCCATCTTTATATTGGTATCTCTACAACTAGTAGAATATTTGCTTTTTCCAATTTAATGTAGTATGTTTGTAGGGAGAGACTTTTTCCCATACATGGGTCCTGAGTTGTTGGTTGGTTATGGTGCATTTACTTTATTTCTGGGTTGACTCAGCAGTGTTGTCTCTGTGCAATTTCTTCAGCTGTAATCCCTGTCAACAAAGTCTGCAATTGCCTCAGTTGCCTATGTTGTGGTAGTTCGTGAAGGCAATGGCTAGTTTTGCTGTGGGTAGGCGCACCAGGCTGGTTGTTGGGCCAGGTAGGTGCAGGCAGAGAGGGCACAAGGGCCAGCTGTTTTTTGGGGAGGTAGGACTGCCCTCTTCTGGGACTCTGATGACATGAAAGTTATATTTTTTGTCATAGTCTCAAAAGTTCCTGAGAGAGTGTTCATTTTTTAATGTTTATTTTCTTGTTGCTGTTCATATTTATAATTTCTTTTGTTATTTTTTTCCAAATCACTATTTCCTCAAACTCATCCATTATGCAGCTGAGCTCAGCTACTGAAATATTCATTTTACTTATTGTGTTTCTCAGTTCTAAAATTTCCACTTGTTTCTACTTTACATTTTCTATTTTTTGAAACTTTCTGATTTTTTTTCTGAGAATTCCTATTTCATCATTTATTTCAATCATGCTCACAATTACTCATTGCAGCATTTTTGTGGTTGCTTTAAATTTTTTGTCCGATAATTCTAACATCTCTGTCATCTTGATGTTGCCATTTATTGATTTTAGTTTTTCATTTAATTTGAGATCATCCTAGTTCTTGATATAATGAGTGATTATTTGATTGACACTTATACATTTTAATATTATGTTATGCGATACTGGATCTTATTTAGACCTTCTATTTAGCTGGGATTTTCTGACACCACTCCAGCAGGAAAAGAGGGGAGCACTTTTCATTACTAAAAAGTAGAGATACAGATTTAGGTTCCCCACTTGGCTTCTGCTGATACTTGAGGGGAGGGCTCCACATTACTACCTGAGGCACAGGTATTCTGGCTCCCCATACGATGTCCACTGACATTATGGAGGGATGCCCTCATTATTGCTGGCCAAATCAGAAATGCAATCCCATTCACAACTGACACAACAAATGGAAAACCATTCCATGCTCATGGATGGGAAGAATCAATATATCTGAAATCTAGGCAGAGGTTCCCAAATCTCAATTCTTGACTTCTGTGCACCTGCTGGCCCAATGCCATGTGGAAGCTGCCAAGGCTTGGGGCTTTTAACCTCTGAAACAACAGCCCAAGCTGTACCTTGGCCCCTTTTAGTCATGGCTGGAGTGGCTGGGACACAGGGCATCAAGTCCCTAGACTGCACACAGGACAAGGACCCTGGGCTTGACCCATGAAACAATTTTCTCCTAGGCCTTTGGGCCTATGATGGGAAGGGTTGCGTGAAGACCTCTGACATGCCCTGGAGACATTTTCCCTATTGCCTTGGGGATTAACATTTGCCTCTTCATTACTTATGCAAATTTCTGCAACCAACTTGAATTTCTCCTCAGAAAATGGATTTTTCTTTTCTATCACACTGTAAGGCTGCAAATTTTTCAAACTTTTATGCTCTGCTGCCCTTATAAAACTGAATGCCTTGAACAGGACCCAGGTCACATTTTGAATGCTTTGCTGCTTAAAAATTTCTTCTGTCAGATATCCTAAGTCATCCCTCTCAAGTTCTAAGTTCTACAAATCTCTAGGGCAGGGGCAAAATGCCTCCAGTCTCTTTGATAAAACATAACAAGAGTCACCATTGCTCCAGTTCCCAACAAGTTCCTCATCTCCATCTGAGACCACCTCAGCCTGGACTTTATTGTCCATATCATTCTGAGGCTTTTGGTCAAAGTCATTCAACAAGTCTCTAGGAAGTTCCAAACTTTCCCACATTTTTCTGTCTTTTTTTCTGAGCCCTCCAAATTGTTCCAATCTCTGCCTGTTACTTAGTTCCAAAATCTCTTTCACATTTTTGGTATGGCAGTGCCCCACTCTACTGTTACCAATTTACTGTATTCTTCCATTTTCATGCTGCTGATAAAGACATAACCCAAGACTAGGCAATTTACAACAGAAAGAAGTTTAATTGGACTTACAGTTCCATGTGGCTGGGGAAGTCTCACAATCATGGTGGAAGGCAAGGAGGAACAAGTCACGTCTTACATGGATGGCAGCTAGCAAAGACAACTTGTATAGAACCGCCCCCACGACCCCCACCATAAGAACCATTAAATCTCATGAGACGTACTCACTATCATGAGAACAGCACAGGAAAGACCTGCCCCCATGATTCAATTACCTCCAACCTGGTCCCTCCCACAACACATGAGAATTCAAGATGAAATTTGGGTGAGGACACAGCCAAACCATATCAGCAATTTATAAATACAATACTATTCCTATAAAACTACCATTGACATTCTTCACAGAACTAGAGAAAAACTGTTTTAAAATTCATGTGGAACCATAAAAGAGCCCGAATAGCCAGAGCAATCCTAAGCAAAAAGAACAAAGTAGGAGGCACCACGCTACCCGGCTTCAAACTATACTATAGGGCTGCAGTAACCAAACAGCATAATACTGGTACAAAAATAGACACATACACCAATGAAACAGAGCAGAGAACCCAGAAATAAGACTGCACATGTACAACTATCTGATCTTCAACAAACCTACAAAAAACAAGCAATAGGGAAAGGATTCCCTATTCAATAAAAGGTGCTGGGAGAACTGGCTAGCCATATGAAGATGATTGAAACTGGACCCCTTCCTTACACTATATACAAAAATCAACTAAAGGTGGATTAAATACTTTAATGTGGAGCTCAAAACTGTAAAAACCCTGGAAGACAACCTAGGCAATACCATTTAGGACATAGGCACAGGCAAATATTTCATGACCAAGCACCAAAAGCAATTGCAACACAAGCAAAAATTGAGAAATGAAATCTAATTAAACTAAAGAGCTTCTGCACCACAAAAGAAAGTATCAACAGAGTAAACAGACAACCTACAGAATAAGTGAAAATTTTTGCTCCTGGATTCATTGATTTTTTGAATGAACTTTTGTGTTTCTTCTTCAGTTTAGATTGAATAAGCTTGTTTCTTAATGGATACCAACATATGGAGGTTCCTTTTAATCTCTGCTAATAGTCAACTAGTTAAAATATGGGAATCGTTCACAAAAGTATGCTCACCACAGGTTTGAACCTGTCAATAGTCACCATTATAAATATAATATCTGTAATTCTTGTTATACTGCTTAATAAAAATGTCAATATTTATTTCATGTAGAAAAATACACTTAACACATGATGCTGGTACTATTGTCGTATTGAAGAAATAACCAATGGAACATGTGACTTTTACTTCAGCAGGCAAATTTGTAATCTACAAGTTCCTCCTGTCATTATTTTCCAAAGACGTACATTCTTCTATTATATATTTGCAAAGCATAGCAAATATATAATTGTGTATCAAGCACAATTCGGTAGCAATTACATATTAGCCACTCTTAATATAGTATTGAATTCACAGTGCATATTTATTATTGCAGGTTCTATTATGCTTTCATTTAATTGTTAATGGAAATGGAATTAAGAAATAATGCATGCTTGTTTTGACAGTGGCAGCTGCGATGATTAGTAAAATTGTAGTCAAGATAGATTTATGGAAAAGCAATGAAATACACAATTAGCTATTTCCTCAACTCAACCATTTTTTTTTTCTCGGATTGTTCTTCAGTGCTAGAATATCTTTACAGTGAAGTAGTGAAAATTGATGTAGATATAAAACATTTTGCATCAGGCCATTTTTGCATTGCTATAAAGAAGTACCTGATACTGGCTGATTTATAAGAAAACAAGTTTAATTGGCTCACAGTTCTGCAGGCTGTACAGGAAGTGTAATGTCATCTGCTTCTTGAGAGGTCTCAGAGAAATTTTACTCATAGTGGAAGGTGAAACAGGAGCAGGCACCTCAATGGCCAAAGCAGAAACAAGAGAAAGAGAGTGCACGAGGTGCCACACACTTTTTTTGTTTTATTTTTATTAAAATTATATTTTTATTTTAAGTTCTGGGCACATGTGCAGGATGTGCAGGTTTGTTACATAGGTAACGGAGTGCTATGGTGGTTTGCTGCACCCATCAACCCATCACCTAGGTATTAAGCCCAGCATGCATTAGCTATTTTTCCTAATGCTCTCCCTGCCCCCACCACCCCCAAACAGGCCCCAGTGTGTGTTTTTTCCCCTCCCTGAGTCCATGTGTTCTCATTGTTCAGCTCTGTAAGTGAGAACAGTGTTTTGTTTTCCATTCCTGTGTTAGTTTGCTGAGGGTAATGGCTTCCAGCTCCATTCATGTCCCTGCAAAGGACATGATCTCAATCCTCTTTTTGGCTGCATAGTATTCCATTGTGTATATGTACCACATTGTCTTTATCCAGTCAGTCATCGATGGACTTTTGGGTTGATTTCATGTCTTTGTTATTGTGAATAGTGCTGCAATGTACATGTGTGCATGTATGTACATATGTGCATGTATCTTTGTAATAGAATGATTTATATTCCTCTGGGTATATACACAGTAATGGGATTGCTGGGTCAAATGGTATTTCTGGTTCTAGATGTTTGAGGAATTGCCACACTGTCTTCCACAATGGTAAAACTAATTTACATTCCCACCAACAGAGTAAAAGCACTTGTATTTCTCTGCAGCTTCACTGTCTTCTGTTGTTTCTTGACATTTTAATAATCGCCATTCAGACTGGTGTGAGATGGTATCTCACTGTTGTTTTGATTTGCATTTCTCTAATAATCAGTGATATTGAGCTTTCTTTCATGTTTGTTGGTGAGATAAATGTCTTCTTTTGAGAAGTGTCTGTTCATGTCCTTTGCCCACTTTTTAATGGGGTTGTTTGTTTTTCACTTGTAAATTGGTTAAGTCCCGTGTAGATACCGGATATTAGACCTTTGTCAGATGGATAGATTGAAAAAAATTTCTGTTTGCCCTGATGAGAGTTTCTTTTGCTGTGCAGAAGCCCTTTAGTTTAATGAGAACCCATTTGTTGATTTTTGCTTTTGTTGTAATTGCTTTGACATTTTTATCATGAAACCTTTGCCCATGACTATGTCCTGACTGGTATTGCCTAGATTTTCTTTTAGGGATTTTATAGTTTAGGGTTTTACGTTTAATTCTGTAATCCATCTTAATTATTGTATAAGGTGTAAGAGAGGGGTCCAGTTTTAATTTTATTCAAATACCTAGCCAGATCTCCCAGCACCATTTATTAAATAGGGATTCCTTTCCCCATTGTTTGTTTTTGTCAGGTTTGTCGAAGATCACACAGTTGTAGTTGTGTGGTCTTATTTCTGAGTTCTCTATTGTGTTCCATTAGTCTATGTTTCTCTTTTTGTACCAGTACCATGCTATTTTGGTTACTGTAGCCTTGTAGTTTAGTTTAAAGCCAGGTAGTGTGATGCCTCCAGCTTTGTTCTTTTTGCTTTGGATTGTCTTGGCTATACAAGCTCTTTTTTGGTTCCGTATGAATTTTAAAATAATTTCTTCTAATTCTGTGAAGAATGCCAATGGTAGTTTAATGAGAATAGCATTGAATCTATACATTACTTTGGGCAGTATGGCCATTTTCACAACATTGATTCTTCCTATCCGTGAGCATGGAATGTTTTTCCATTTGTTTGTGTCCTCTCGGATTTCCTTGAGCAGTGGTTTGTAGTTTTCCTGGAAGAGGTTCTTCACTTCCCTTGTTGGCTGTATTCCTAGGTGTTTTATTGTCTTTGTAGCAATTGTCAACGGGAATTTATACAACATTTGGCACTCTGCTTGTCTGTTGTTGGTGTATAGGAATGCTTTGCACTTTGATTTTGTATCCTGAGACATCGCTGAAGTTGCTTATCAGCTTAAGAAGTTTTGGGCTGAGATGTTGAGGTTTTCTAGACGTAGGATCATGTCATCTGCAAACAAAGACAATTTGACTTCATCTCTTCCTGTTTGAATACCTTTATTTCTTTCTCTTGCCTGTTTGCCTTGGCCAGAACTCCCAAAACTATGTTGAATATCAGTGGTGAGCGAGGGCATCCTTTTCTTGTGCTAGTTTTCAAGGGAGATGTTTTCAGGTTTTGCATATTTCAGTATGATATTGGCTGTGGGTTTGCCATAAGTGGCTCTTATTATTTTGAGGTATGCTCCTTCAATACCTAGGTTATTGAGAGTTTTTAACATTAAGGGTGGTTGAAATGTATTGAAGGCCTTTTCTGTGTCTGTGGAGATAAACATATGATTTCTGTCTTTAGTTCTGTTTATGTGATGAATTACATTTATTGTTTTGCATATGTTGAACTAGCCTTGCATCCCTGGGAAGAAGCCGACTTGATTGTGGTGGATAAGCCTTTTGATATGCTGCTGGGTTTGGTTCACCAGTGTTTTATTGAAGATTTTTGCATTGATGTTCATCAGGGATATTGGCCTGAAGTTTTTGTTGTTGTTGTAACTCTGCCAGGTTTTGGTATCAGGATGATGTTGAGCTCATAAAATGAGTTAGGGAGAAGACCTTCTTTTCAATTGCTTGGAATAGTTTCAGAAGAAAGAGTATCAGCTCCTCTTTGTACCTCTGGTAGACTACAGCTATAAATCTGTCTGGTCCTAAGCATTCTTTTTTTGGTAGGCTATTTATTGCTGTCTCAATTTCAGAACTTGTTATTGGTCTGTTCAGAGATTCATCTTATTCCTGGTTCAGCCTTGGGAGGGTGTATGTGTCCAGGAATGTATTATTTCTTTTAGGTTTTCTAGTTTGTGTGCATAGATGTGTTTATAGTATTCTCTGATGGTAGTTTTTATTTATGTGGGGTCAGTGGTGATATCCCCTTTATCATTTTTTATTGTATCTATTTGATTCTTCTCTCTTTTCTTTTTCATTTTTCTAGCTAGTGATCTATGTATTTTATTATTTAAAGAAAAACAGCTCCTGGATTCTTTGATTTTTTGAAGGGTTTTTTTGTGTCTCTATTTCCTTCAGTTCTAATCTGTTATTGGTTATTTCCTGTATTTTGCTAGCTTTGGAGTTTGTTTGCTCTTGGATCTGTAGCTTCTTTAGTTGTGATGTTAGGGTGTCAATTTGAGATATTTCTAGCTTTTTGATGTGAGCATTTAGTGTTATAAATTTCCCTCTTAACACTGCTTTAGCTGCATCCCAGAGATTCTGGTACATTGTCGCTTTGCTGTCATTAGTCTCAAAGAACTTTTTGATATCTGCTTGAATTTCATTATTTACACAGGAGTCATTCAGGTTGTTCAATTTCCATGTAGTTGTGTGGTTTTGAGTAAGTTTCCTAATCTTGAGTGCTAATTTGATTGTGCTGTGTTCTGAGAGACTGTTTGTTATGATTTCAGTTCTTTTGCACTTGCTGAGGAGTGATTTACTTCCAATTATGTGATCAATTTTAGAGTGTCATGTGACACTGAGAATGTATATTCTGTTGTTTACAGGTGGAGAGTTTTGTAGAGACTTATTTAGGTCCGCTTGATCCAGAGCTGAGTTCAAGGCCTGAATATCTTTGTTAATTTTCTGTCTTGATGATCTAATATTGATAGTAGGGTGTTAAAGTCACCCACTATTATTGTGTCAAGTCTAAGTCTCTTTGTAGGTCTCTAAGAACTTGTTTGACAAATTTGGGTGTTCCTTTATTGGGTGTGCTTATATTTAGGATAATTAGCTTTTCTTGTTGAATTGACCCCTTTACCATTATGCAATAACCTTTGTCTTTTCTGATCTTTGTTGGTTTAAAGTCTGATATTTCAGAAACTATAATTGCTACCCCTGCTTTTTTCTGTTTTCCATTTTTTTGGTAAATTTTCTTCCATCTCTCTATTTTGAGTTTATGTGTGTCTTTGTATGTTAAATGGGTCTCTTGAATACAACACAATGATGACTCTTGACTCTTTATCCAGCTTGCCATTCTGTGTCTTTTATTTGGGGTATTTAGCCTATTTAAATTTAAGGTTAATATTGTTATGTGTGAATTTGATCCTGTCATCTTAATGCTAGCTGGTTATTTTGCAGACTTGTTAATGTAGTTGCTTCATGGTGTCACTGGTCTATATACTTCAGTGTGCTTTTGTAGTGGCTGATAATGGTTTTTCCTTTCCATATTTAGTGCTTCCTTCTGGGTCTCTTGCAAGGTAGGCCTGGTGGTGGCAAATTCCCTCAGCATTTTCTTGTCTGAAATAGGCTTTATTTCTCCTTTACTTATGAAGCTTGGTTTGCCTGAATATGAAATTCTGGGTTGGAAATTCTTTTCTTTAAGAATGTTGAATACTGGCCCCCAATCTCTTCTGGCTTGTAAGGTTTCCACTTAGATGTCTGCTGTAAGTCTGATAGGTTTCCCTTTGTAGGTGACCTGGACTTTCTCTCTCGCTGCCTTTAAAATTTTTGCCTACATTTCTACCTTGGGTAATCTAATAATTATGTGTCTTGGGGTTGATCTTCTCATGCAGTATCTTAATGGGGTTCTCTGGATTTCTTGAATTTGAATATTGGCCTGTCTTGTTAGTTTGGGGGATTTCTCCTGGATTATATCCTGAAGTGTGTTTTCCAACTTGATTCTATTCTCCCTGTTTCTTTCAGGTACCTCAATCAGTTGTAGGTTCAGCCTTTTTACGTAATCTCATAATTCTTGAAGATTTGGTTTCTTTTCATTCTTTTTTCTCTAATTTTGTGTGCATGCCTTATTTCAGCCACATAGTCTTCAAACTCTGATATTCTTTTTTTCTGCTTGGTCTATTCAGCTATTGATACTTATGTTTGCATTGTGAAGTTCTCATGTTGTGGTTTTCAGCTAGACCAGGTCATTTATTTTCCTCCCTAAACTGTTTATTCTGGTTAACAGCTCCTGTAATGTTTTATTACAGTTCTTAGCTTCTTTGCAATGGGTTAGAATATTCTGCTTTAGCTCAGAAAAGTCTATTACCCATCTTCTGAAGCCTACTTCAGTTGATTCATCCATATCAGCCTTATACCAGTTCTGTGCCCTTGCTGGAGACATGTTGCCATAATTTGAAGGAGAAGAGGCACTCTGGCTTTTTGAGTTTTCAGTGTTTTTGTGTTGATTCTTTTTCATCTTTATGGGTTTATCTACTTTTGATCTTTGAGGATGCTGATCTTTGGATGGTGTTTCATGGGGTCTTTTTCATTAACGTTGTTGTTGTTGCTTTTTTTTTTTTTTTGTGCAGCTAGGCCCCTCTTCTGTAGGGCTGCTATGGTTTGCTGGGGGCCCACTCCAGATCCTATTTGCCTGGGTCCCTTCCACCCCTGGAGGTATCACCAGTGGAGGCTGCAGAACAGCAAAGTTTGAAGCTTGCTCCTTACTCTGAGAGCTCTTTCACTGAGGAGCACCGATCTGATGCTGGCTGGAACACTCCTGTATGAGGTGTCTGGAGAACCCTGTTGGAGGGTCTCACCCAGTCAGGAGGAATGGGATCAGGGACCCACTTAAATAAGGAGACTGACTGTCACTTGTCAGAGTGGTTGTGTTGCACTGGGGAGAATCCTCCTTGTCTTGTCTGCCCTAACTCTTCAGAGCTGGCAGGCAGAAAAGACTAAGACTGCTCATCCATGATACTCTGGCTGCCCCTCCTCCTAGGGCTTTCCCTTACGGAAATCAGAGACCTGTCCATAAACTCCAGGCTGGGGATGCTGAAAATCCCACAGGGAGCCTCTGCCCAGAGAGAAGGAATGGGTCAGGGTCCCGCTTAAAGAAGCAGTCTGGCCACAAACTGTCACAGCTGCTATTTTGCACTGTGGGGAATTGATCCTGGTCCAAACCACCCAGTCTCACTGGCACCAGCAGCAGGGGAAAGCTGCTGACTGGAATGGCTGTGATGGCAGCTGCCCCTCCCCCCAACGCCCCCCACCCCAGAACTGGGTCTTCTTAGGCAGTCTCCAGCGTGCTGCACTGGCCGGTGGGGATTCCAAGCCAGTGGGTTTTAGCTTGTGGGTTCCACGGGAGTGGGGCCTGCTGAGAGAAATTGCTTGGCTCCCTGGCTGCAGCCCCCTTCCCATGGAAGTGGACAGATCTCCTGCCTCACCAGAGTTCTAGGTGCTGGAGTATGCAAAAAGTCCTGTGTCTCAGTGCCTGCCCCAGCTGCTGCCCACCCAAGTAGCTGTGGTGACTCTGCACAGCTCTGTGCTTGGGACCCAAGGCCCTGGTGGTGTGGGCTCACTAGGGGACCTCCTGATCCACTGGTTGCAGAGATCAGTGGGCAAAGCGTGGTTTTCAGGACGTGGTAGCACAATCCCCCACCTCCTCCCTTGGCTGTGGGAGGGAGCTCCCTTTGCCCCATGCGGCTCCTGGGCTGGTCCTTGCTCCACCCTGTTTTTCCTTGCTCTCTGTGGGTGGTGCCAACTGCCTAGTCAGTCCTGATGAGAGAACCTGGGTACCTCAATGGAAGATGCAGAATTCACTGGCTGTTTTTGTTACTCTAGGTGGGAGCCCGCAGACTAGAGCTACTTCTATTCAGTTATCTTGGCTGCTCCTCCCACATATTTTTAAACAACCAGATCTGGCAAAAATTAACTCACTATCAATAGGACAGCACCAAGAGGATGGTGCTAATCCATTCATGACAAATCCGCCCTCCTGATCCAATCACCTCTCTCCAGGCCCCACCTCCAACATTGGAGATTACAATTTCAACGTGAGATTTGGGTAAGGACAAATATCCATACTATATAACATGTATTCCCTTTATACTAATTGAATGGTTATGACATAAATATTGTTCCAGTAGGTTTTAAGACCAATGACATAACTTATTTCATTAACTCTAACTTTTAATCCTTATTTTGCTTCTTTATTACCTTAGTGACATGGGTAAACACATTCACTTTTTGGTGTTATTTGCATTATCTATAAAATGATCTGGTTTCTAGTAAACATAGAAATTCAACTTAAAACAATAACAACATATCTTATCCATAAGGTTGACAAAAAATAAAATATGAAACAATATTATTGTTTATGAGGACATGAGGCAAAAGGAAATGTTACACACCACTGGTGAGATTTTAAAAACAATACTCATTTATTACCTCAATAAGTTAGAAGTTCACTTATACAGCAGTTTAGAGACCAGGCTGAGAGTCTTACAAGGATCAGTCTTAGTCTTCTAAGTTTGAAATCAAGAATTTGGCCTTTTGTGTTCTCATTTGGAGACCCTGGGAAATAATATGCTTCCAAGTTTGTTCATGTTCTAGACAGAATTAAGTTCCATGAGGTTGAAGAAATGATGGTCACTGTCAGCTCCTCTAGGCTGCCCTCAATTCTTAGCCATGTCATCCCTCCATCTTCAAAGCCATTGAGAGAGAATCTCTTTTGTATCAAATACCTTCCATGCTTCAATTAAAAAAAACCTTCTGGAGGAGATTAGTGCTTTTTAAGAGTTTATGTAATCAGGTCAGGCCCACCACATATAATTTTCCTATTTTAAAATTGCCTGATTTGAGATTTTAATTAAATCTGCAATTTTTTTAACAGCATCATGTAAGTTATGGTTGGTATTGCTAGGAGAAGATATATGTCCAAGGAAGGAGGGACCTTAGGGTTCATCAGAATTCTACCACCACAGCAAGGTTTGAATTCATTTTTGGCAACATGAAGCAAATTGAAAAATGTACACAGTCTATAAAAGAGCAAGCTAACTTCTACATTTAAAAAAATATAGTTACCACATGTACATCATAAAATATTTTTTACAAGTGTATGTATTATAACATTTTTTGTTATACAAAATTTTTTCTAAGAACCTAATTGTTAAATTGGTAGAATACTGTCTTGGTCCATTTTTGCTACCATAATGAAATACCACAGACTGGGTAATTTATAAAGAACAGAAATTTATTTTATCACAGTTTTGGAGGCTAGGAAGCCCAAAGTCAAGGTGTTGGCAGGTTTGGCTGTCTGGTGAGGACTGTACACTTCTTCCAAGATGGTGCCTTGTTGTCAGATCCTCTGGGAGGAGGGGAAAGCTGAGTATTTACATGACGGGAGACAAAAGAGAAAGTGAGTTGCATGAAGCCTCTTTTATAAGGGCCTTAATCCCATTTGCAAGGGAGGAACTCTTATGGCCTATAACCTCTTAAAGGCTCCATCTGTTAATACCTGAATTTTGGAAGGCACACATTTAAACCATAGCAAATACATATGTTGTGATATATTCATATAATAGATGATCTAGTGATTAAAATGAACTGCACAAATGCATACACATCATCAAGAATAGATCTCAGATGCACGAAAAAAGACCAAATTACTGAATAAGTTCAGCATATCATTTGTATAATTTTTTTAAGTGCACAACATTAATAAAAATCATTCTGTGTTATAGATGGAGACATACATATGTACAACTGGACTCCAGATGCAACTCTGCATCATATTAGCTGTGTGTCCTTGGGCAGGTTGTTTACTCCTTTGTAAAATAGTCATTTGCAAAATGTAGGCTACTATGAGGATTAAATAAGTAAATGTTTGGAAAACGTTAATAACTGTGCCAGGCACATGGTAAACACTATAAAAGTTTTTGTTAAGAAACTATAAATATATAACAGTATAAAACTTGAAATAGACAGATACTCGCTGAAGTCTTAATGGTGACTGCTTGCCTCAAGACAGGTGAGAAGGAAACTTATGATGCTGAAAGGGGGCTTTAACTTTATACATGATTTTAGTTTCTTTCTTCATATAAAAAAGACTAAGTAATAGTCAATTCTAGATGGTAGAAACATGAGTTTTTGTTAAATTGCATGCATATTTTGTTATTTTAAATATTTCAAATGTCAGGAGCCACACTTACAATTATGATTATAAAATATCTTCATCCTTAAAAATAAGTGTTAGGCTAGATGATTTTTAAAGGTTTTTATAGATCTACACAATTTCTTCATTTATTAATCCTGCTCTTGGCCATATATTCTATGACACAAGCTAACAATAAAAGATAAACAAATTGTCAGATTGATGTACCATTTTTTTCTCTAAAAGAAGTTTAATTGGCAGTCCAAATTCCGAAGAGTATTTACTTATCCCATCTGACTTACCATAAGCACTATGTAATGCACAGTATTATAGACATTGTACTGTGATGGTTGACATTTACAATGCCAGACTAATTGCTTTCATCTGAGAAGCAACCCAAAATCTTGAGATAAAATGAAGGCTTGGTTTTTACATGGCTTTGAGTTTGTAAATTTTTAATTGTTTAAATATACTTATTCATTACTCAATACTCAGCTCAGCAAATTGCAAAAAATACAATAACTGATGCTCTAGGTGACTGTGGTACTTTGCCATTAGTTTGACTTGTGTTTTTCATTTTGAGATTGAGTAAGTCACCCACAGAGAGTTATAAAGTAAAACCAAGAAGATTCAAGATTTTAATAAGACATTACCTTGAACTCCCTACATTGAAGATCATTTATCTCTGTCTAGATGCATGTGTTTATATATGTGAACACTCATATAAAGATAGAGACCCCAGTAAAGAGGCATAAAATAAAATTGCTTTGTAGGTGAAGATAAAACACCAGCTACTACTACTACTGCTACACACACACACACTCACACACACACATCTGTATGAATGACACATTTATCATTATTAAATTGAGATTTTGAAAGTCAAATATATATCTTTTTCTAATGTCCCTTCTAAGCAGAAGTTTCTGATGCTATTATCATGTCTCTGCTCCAATGCTTATGGAATTGCCTTTTACAAAGGAGATTATTTCCTCAATGATCTCAGTCTTTTATCTGATTCTATAGGAAATGTATATTTGGCTTTCCAGAACAATATTATATTTTCAGTTTGCAAAGTCAAAACAGCTAGATGGGTTGAGGGTGGGAGTTTATTCTGTTACTTAATTGGTGATGCTGTCCACATGAGTCTAAATCACTGGTTTGAATGATTCTTTCTCAATGAATTGACTCATCTACTTCCAGCTACATCAACTAGCTATTATGGTGTGTGTCAATATTATGATTAATTATTGGATAAAATTAGTGAAAAGCAAGACAAATGAGCAATTTTAGGTATTAAATCTATTTAGTTTTATATTCCAACTGTTTGAATATTTGTGACATTTAATTGAAGACTCATACATTGATTTTAATCCTTTGTAAATGATAATGTCTAGATTAAATAACTCCTCTGTATAACACTAGGGACGTATGCGCAGCAAATTTGCTTCCATGTACTAACAGTGCTCAATTTTTAATATTGACAATAGAAGAATTTATAAAGTATGTTTTCCACTCTCTGTTCCTACATACCCAATATACATTTGCAGAGTTCTGAGTTATTATTTTTCTCTTTGTCTCCTATATATTATAAAACTAAGAGTCCCATTTTTTTCAAAGGTTATATTAATATAGTGTTGGACTGGCTTTATTGTCAGCTCAGGACCTCAGAGATGGGAATGGATTTATGTGTTATAGCAATGACTGACTAAGAATACACCTTGGCCTATTTTACAACTAATACTGTCTCCCTCTCCACCTCTAGAATTATAGCTGGGAATTTTGGAGTAGATAAGTTTAATCGACATTTTGGTGTCAAAACTCAAAATTATGTTAATATAATAAGCAGGAATATTCCGGGGAAGATGAATATCAAAAAAGGTGGAAATCTCTAGTGTTACAGGTTTTTCAAATTAGTTTCTGGCTGTGAATTGCTGGAAATATGTATCAGGAAAGCTTAAAGAACAACATGGATTATTGAAATTGGTAGGTGTAGGTTCATGTCTTCTCTTTGCTCCACATTTGATTCAGGAAAATTTATTTCATTATAGTGCAGACCCTGTGATGCAGGACTTATATAACTCTCACACTATTTCTCCAAAATCGATTTGTTTGAGTTGAGAAGAAAGAAAATCACAGACCTGTCAGATGTTCATGGGAAAAAGTGTTCCATGGTCAATCTTGAGAAACACTGAATTATTTATCCCCTCTTGGGGAGAAACAATGCAGCTGATCACAATTGCAATTACTCTGGCAAAAGACCTCCATGCACTTCCATATTGCATAAAGATAACATTTTCCCAGTTTTGGTCTATTTCAGCTCCATGCTACATTCAACACAATAAATCACACCTTTCTTCTCCCTCGTCTCTTTCCCATCCCAACCAGCCTTTTAAAATGTGTCTTCCCTGTTTCTCTTTCTCTTTTGTTTACTAAGGAAATGCATGTTATTTAGACTGTTTAAACATTATATAAATAGATGGAATATTAAGAAAGTCCACTGTTATTTTATCCCTTAGGGAAACATACTGATAATACTTTTGCATATATTCGTACATATGCTGTATGCTTCTTCCTCTCCTTCTTCTAGTATCTTAAACAAAAATGGAATTATAATATGCTTTTGGTTTGCAATGTGCTTCTTTCACGTGACAGTAATATCAAGGACACTTCTAGTCAGTACATGAAGAACTAGCACCAGTATTTTAACAACTGTATAATAGTATTCCATTGTTTGGGTAAGTGTCCAACTAACCAAGCCCATTCATGGACAGTCCTCTAGTGGTGCTTTCCACTTCAAAAACCACTTCTGCTATCAATTTTTGCTAAATCATAGCTTGGAGCCATTGGGAGAAGTTCTCCATGAAGACTCGCTCCCATCTAAAAGGCAGCATTCTCACAGTCGTTTTTTAGGCTTGTGGTAACTCTACTCAGTTTTTTTTTTTTTAACATTTTACTTTTTACTTTAGGTTCGGGGTACATATGTAGGTTTTTTTATACAGGCAGACAAGTTACTCGGAGGTTTGGTTTGGTGTACAGATTATTTCATCACCCAAATACTAAGCATAGTACTCAACTTTTATTTTTTTCTGAATCTCTTTCTTCTCCCACCCTCCACCTTCAAGTAGACCTCAGTGTCTGCTGTTCCTCTCTTTTTGTCCATGTGTCCTCATTATTTAGATCTAGCAATTCCACTACTGGGTATTTAACCAAACGAATACGAGTTGTTCTATCATAAAGACACATGAATGCATATGTTCATTGCAGCACTATTCACAATAGCAAAGACATGGAATCAGTTTGAATGTCCATCAATGGTAGACTGAATAAATAAAATGTAGTACATGTACACTATGGAATACTATGAAACCATAAAAAGGAATGAGATCTACTCAGCTTTATCTGTCAAAGAGATCCTATCTACTTTCTGGTTTTCTAGAATGTTGTCATAATTTCTGATCTGATTATGGCACTTTTTCTTATTTATAGCACTGAAATGGAGTTATTCAATTTAATTATTCTGTACTGTCATTTCCATAAGATCATAAGAAGGAGATGTCTGCCATTTTGAACTACAAGATCCACTGACATTTTAAACTGATTAGTTTTGCATATAGCTACTGTCACCTTTGAGCTGGATTATTGCAGTAACCTACTAATGAATCCCGCTCTTTCTCTGTCTTTTCTCCTCTACAGTCTACAGTATGCTATCTACAGAGCAACCAGATCTCCTTTTAACAATAAATTGCTTCTCAAAAACCCTCATTGGACTTTCAACTCATTCATATTAAAATCCAAGATTCTTATAATTGTCTACAGAGCTCTATATGATGTGGTCACCCATTATCTCTCTGACTCTACTCCTTTCTTTATTCATTTTATTCCAGCCATACTTGTCTCCTTTCTGCTCCTGAAACATGCTAAGCATGATTCCACCTCAGGCCTCTGCACTTCTTTCTGATCACCTGGAACACTCTTTTCTGATGTAGGTGCATGGCTTACTATGTCACTTCCTTCAGATCTCGGCTCAAATGTCAACTTATTAAACAGACTTTCACTAACCACTTTATTTAAAATTTCATCTCCCCTGATTTTCTACCCCCTATTCTCTTTCAACTGATTTATTTATTAACATTGATAACCGTCTTACATCCTATATACTTGTTGGTTTATCTGTTTATTGTCTCTCTCCTCAATGGACTGTAAGCCTTATGAGGACATGGCTTGCTTGTGTTGTTCGATGCAGCATTTTTATCTAGCAGCTAGAATAATGCGTGATATATGGTAAGCATTCAATAAGTATTTGCTGAATGAGTAAAGAAGTGAAAATAGAAAAGTATTGATTTTTTAGTATATTAAACTCAAAACTGAACATTTTACTACTATTTTATTTTTCCTAACCTTTTCCAGTTGCTTCTTCTAGAATTTATCATTTTTACCATCATCTATCATCTTCAAATAAATATAACTTTTCTATTTTCTAATATTTATATCTAATATTTTCTACTTTTTCTAATTGCTGTATCTGGAAATTTATAACAACATTAAATGCTGGCGGTGATTTTAGAAGTCCTTGTTTGTTTCTTACCTTCACAGGAGTTTCTCTGATGTTGAGGATTCTGGTTGAAGTTTGAAACACAAAACACACACACACAAATGCACACATACACACACTTACCATATGAAGAATGTTTTTCCACATAGTTTACTAAGAATTTTACCAAAACAATAGAAGATTTTTATTAAATCATTTATTATAATTTAGTGATATGAGCATGTGTGTCTTCTCATTTGATTTATTATAATATGTGGAAATAATAGATTTTTCAATAGTGAAGACTCCTTGAATTCAAGGAACTAGCTTTACTTTACCATAGTATTTTGTGAACTAATGAATTTGATGGACTAATTTGGTGAACTAATGGATTTGGTGAACTAATGGATTACCTTCAGTGTTTTTAAAGGATAAGTTGCATTGATTTATACATCTATGTCAAATCAGTCCCTTTTTATTTTCTGCAATTTTAATAAAATTTTTTAATATTTTGCTGGCCTACTATAAAGAAGAGTAAATTGTTTTCTCTTTATGCTCAGAAGCACCTCAAACTTAGATATTCCCTGACAATGTGAAATAATTTACTTATAAAATGATCAAATCTGTGTGTCCATTATCTGTTTATGTGTGTGATATTCTTGGATTAAAAAGATAGACTTTAAAAAACTAATATTCACATTTCTAGAGTTAATGGTCTGATCTGGTTCCTTATTTCTCATTGGGAAGTTTAGTTATTTGTATTTTCTGATGAGTTTTTTTACTCAGATTTTACATTTACCTGTCTAATAAAGAAATCTGGGCTTGTAATTATTTCTTCTCTCTCACTTCTAATAATTTGCATTTGTGCTTTTTTACTGTAATCCTGTGGAAAGCAGTATCCTCCTCTGGACACCTCCTTTGCTTTTTGCAAGACTGGGAAAGTTGGCAGAGACCTACACTTGTGGTATTGAAGTGAGAACTTAAACAGGGGCTAGCAGCAGCTGCTGATGAGGTGATATTCCACCGCTGTGAGACTGTCAAAGATGCTGGTGCCAGCTGGGTGTTGGGAATACTGGATATGTCTCAGAGTAGGAGAATAAGTGGTCCAGAAATAATTAACTCTGAAGCCCTGCTTTGTGAGCTAGGTCTGACTTTTCATTCTCCAAGACGAAACCAGCAGTTGAGCAATTCAAAAGCCTAATTAGTGGACCAATGTGGACAGTCTTAAGGAGTCGTAGGTAAATATTTAGGAAGATTATCTGGGGAAAAAGCTGTCCTTTATGGCTTTTAGGTGAAGACTCAAAATTGTTATAATTTTAGTATTAAAAGATATATTGTTGTCTCACGCTAAGGCCACAACATTTGTGTAGAATAAGCCTCTATCACTCTCTACCAATTTCTTCCCCATCCCTGCTTTTTTTTTTTATTTCCTTTTATTCACTTATTTGTTTGTTTATTTATTTATTGAGACAGGGTCTCACTCTGTCACCCAGGCTGGGGTGCAGTCGCATGATCTCTACTCACTGCAACTTTAATCTCCTGGGCTCAAGTGATCCTCCCACTTCAGCCTCCCGAGGAGCTGAAACTACAGGCGCATACAACTACACCCGGCCAAGTTTTGTATTTTATGTAGAGATGAGGTTTCACCATTCTCCCCATCCTGCTCTGGAACTCCTGGGTTTGAGCAATCTGCCTACCTTAGCCTCCCAAAGTGCTAGGATTACAGGTGTGAGCCACTGAGCCAGGCTTTCTCTCTTTTTATTGTTTTAAAGATCCTTCATATGCTTTTCTGTTCTACTTTCCCCTGAAAGGACAAGATTTCCATTGTTTCATAGCACTCACCTTTCCAGAAGTGAGAAATTGCATCCTGGGGTACACAGCCAATTCTTCACTGGGTATGTTCTCCTGATGTCACAGAGGCACCTCAAATTCAGTAAGTCCCAAGTTAAACTGATCATCCTCCCCCCAAACTATCTATGCCTATTTTCTTTATTTTTATTTGCTGTCAATATTCATTCATATTCAAGTCAGAGCCTGAGAGTCCACCTAATTTTTTTGTTTTTCCTCATCTTTCACATGAAATACTGTTTGTTCCTTTTATTTCCCCTCATTGTTTTGAATAACTTTCTCCCTCTCCACACCTACCCCACTATCCTAGTTCAGACTTTCGTGGTCTCCTTCTTGGATTTTCTTCAGTGACATTTTATACATTGGATATAACTTAAACCGGGTGCAATAGACCGGGGAAACCTACTAGGTCCAGCTAAGTATCTAAGGAAAGTAGCTGTATGTAATCCATTTCCAGGTACACGAGCCTGAATGGTGGGTACTCTCTTCCTTTAGTGTGGCAGCATTTTTATTGCTTGCCCTAATTTTCTTGTTCTTTCTTTCAGAACCTACTTGGTACTCTGACAGCAAATCGAATTAACTCAGCCACAGTGGCTTAGAAAGAAAGGATCAAGACCAAGTAGATGTAAGATTGGCAAAGAGCACAGTTTGGTGACACACTGTTGGCACGGGTGTAGTAAAGCAGGTGTGCATCCATTACTTGTAGGAGGTTAAGGTGGTGAGAACTCTTTGGAAGGTGATTTAGCAGTGGCTATCAATATAAAATGAACTTACTCATTGAACCAGTAATTTCATTTCTCGGAATTATCCTGCAGATATATTTACACTTGTACACAAAGATGTATACACTTAAGTAATCACTGCAGAATAGTTTACAGTAACAGAAAACCAGAACCAACATAAATGATCATCAAAGGTGTAATGAATAAGTCAAGTGTATTCCAATCACACAATAGAACAGCATGCAATAAAATTAAGTAGATAAGTATAAGAAAAAATCACTAAGATTTTGTGATTAAAAAGGCACAGATACGTACAGTATATTATTTGTATAAAAATTCCATACACACATACATGTGTTCTTGTATATATATAGACTAAATCTAAATGTGTATATGCAAAAAATATACTGGTGCTAATCTATGGGCTGGAAACTAGAGACCCTGGGGTTTGAGATTTACTTTTAACTGTATACTTTTTATACTGTATGGTTTTTTGATCATGTGCTTGTATTAAAATTATTTTAAATTGGCATAAAACAAAACACAAATAAAGACCAAGTGGTAAGTCTTAATATATGTAGTTCAATATATAAGAAATAGCTGCACATATAAAATGATATATATCTATGCTTTCTCCTCACATGAGAAGTAACATATACAAACAGATATACAAATATATTGTATATGTAAGTAGTTATAAGTACATGTATATTTGTATAAATGAAAAATGGTTTGTTCAGTTAACTTTAAGAAAACACCTAGCCATCCTAACTTACACCAAGTATATTTTCATAACGTATTCAAGATGTTTAATCTTTTAACTTATAAGCATGTTTCATTTTCAAAAAGAGATGTACAAAGTAATGTCTGCATAGCTAATGCTTCAGATTCAGCTTCTGTCCCGGAAAGTTTTGACTTTGATAAATACGTTCTCAGGAAGACAAATGAAAAAAGAAAGCATATATTTAAGTATTAAGAACTTAAGTCTGCCACTTAATTGCTAAGATGATGAACACATTTTATTTATTTTTCTGCAACACATCACATACTGGATCCAGAATTATCCATGTATACAGTAATAAAAAATCAACAACACCTACTCTGAGCACAACTGCCACAACTGGCTTTTCACTGTAAATAGCTACCTGAATTTAAAGAGCTGTTTACCCCATATACCCCCAAAAATACCTCCCTGATTGCCCTACCACATATATAGACCAGAATTGAGTAGTTCTGAAAATCTGTAGCATAGAAAAGCAGGCCATAATACAGCGGCTTTAAATAAGAACACGGAGGGCCTGAGGATAGTAAAGTTTTACTGAATAACCAAAATTGTTGATTAATAGTATGAACAACATTGTAAGATTTCTAACTAACAGAACATATTTTTAAAGCATTTTACACATCAACACTATACAAACAACAGACATTGAGTTTCCAACATCCAAATGAATCACGCCCTAGAATGGTGTGTGCCACACTCTAGAATGGTGGCAATCTAAAACCTGAACTGCATTTTCTAATTAGAGTAAGGCTATAAATGATGGGTAGTTCCTCAAAACAACCCCAAAGATGCTTTGTAGCTCACATTTCCCCAAAACACCACACATCTAACATGTGTAGAAGATCTGAACACTATTGCAATATTGATAAAACTAACGTACTGAATAGTAGTGAAGACTATGACTACATCAACCTAAAGAAGGAGGGTATGTGAATCACCGAAAGACAGAACACAATTAAGGTTTAGCCAAAACTCTTTGAATAAGAAGGCAAAAACATACTGCTGTTGGGAAACGTGAATGAGAGTTTTAAAGCCAAAGTTTTGACTGCCGAAAGGACCACTTGTGCTCTCTCACTCCCACTGGCTTGCTCCCGCTCTCTCTCTTTCTTTCTCTGCCTAATACACGAAGCACACGTAAGTTGGACTGGTTCCACCTGGAAGACAAAAGCCACACAAAGTTAAAAGCACAAATGCAGCATGAAGAAGGAAAGTCAGGCGGAACTGAAAGGTAAACCTGTGCATTTTGAGAACAAGGCGTCCATCCTTAACTCCAGAGGCCTGCGTAGTTCCCATGGAGGCCTGAAGGGAGAGGCCCCCCAGCCACAAAGAGCTTCATCTCCGGCCAGTTGTAGCAGTGGGTGTAGAGCGCATTGGGGAACTCTTCCATGCCACCAAAGTAGTTCACCCAGACGTCATCCTGGTTGAGCCAGCCTCTGCCACAGGCAAGCTTGAGCTTCCTCCCTGCGGGCCCCGGCATGGAGTCCAGGCTGGCAGAGGCCCTCTCCTCCAGGAACTTCTGGGCGCGGATGTCATAGAAGAGCAGGGAGCCATGGCCGGTGCCCACAGTGATGATGTGCTGGTAGAAGCTCAGCGACCGCACGCCTGTGCCACCCTCTCGAGAGCACAGGGGTCGGATGTTCTGCTGGCGCTGGCGCGGATCCAGGAAGGAGACGTGGGACTGGGAGCCCACAGCGTACAAGGATAACTCATCACAGTAGGTCAGGCACACATTCTCTCGGCAGTAGGGCAGCCTGATGGACAGGAGCCTGGATAGCGTGCTGCGGGCTTTCCACAGGTGGAAGTAGCCGTCCAAGGACACCGCTCCCAGCTCCTGGTTCTTGCCGCTGAAGGCCAGGGCCCGCACCTTGCGGTTGCTGGGGTTGGTGCTGGCCCTGGGGATGGCCTCCACATCCTTCGGACGGATGTGGGCATATACGGGGAGACCCACCTCGCTGTGCCAGGCAATGCTGCCATTAAACATGTCCGGGTCCATCCGCCACAGAGCCACGGTGCCATCGCGGGAGCCGCTCACGGCTACGGTGTCACTCAGCCAGGCGACGGCGAAGATCCAGTCCTTGTGGCCATGGCGGTCGCCCAGGCACAGGGGGTCCAGGGTGGGCAGCTGGTAGATGGCCAGGCTGTTGGGGTTTTCGCCGCCGGTGGCCAGAAGCGTCTTGGAGGGATTCAGCTCAATGGCATGGATGCCGCAGCCCTGTTGGGCCTGGGCCAGCCCGGCCTCCTTGTCCCGCATGAGGGGGATGCGCGTGATGTGGCCTGACTGCACGTCCACCACAAACAGCGTATTACACTTGGTGCCGCACACCACCTGCCTGGCGTTCAGCCACTGTGACGCGAACACCTTGTTGAGGGTGCCCAGGTCCAGCTGGCGCTCCGTCAGCAGCTCGGGCAGCCTCTGGACGGCGTAGCCCCGCAGCTCGCCCTCGAAGCCCTGGAGCCCGGCTGGGCCCCGCGCTCCTACCTCCCGGCCCTTCAGATAGTGCACCAGCCTGCGACGCGTCGCCGGCCGCTTCTGCTTCTTGGGTAGCAGAGGCCCCTCTCCGTCCGCCGCCGCTAAACCCTGCGACGACGAGCTCCCGGCTCCTGCCTCGACCGCGGGCGCTTTCCGTTTCCTGCTACCTGTTTGCTGCTGGGCCGTGGTGGGCGGCGGGCGATCTGCGGCAGCGGCGGCGGCGGCGGCGGCGGCGGCGGCCGCGGCCCGGCGGCGGTGGCGGCGCGTGGCACCCGTGTTGGCCGTGGCGGCGGTGGTGGGGATGGCTGCGCTTCCGCGTCAGCCGAGAGCTCAGGATCTCTAAGACCAAGAAGCTGGTGCGATCGCGGGCGCCCAGACTTCAGTCTGAGGCTCGGCGGCGGCGGCGGCGGCGGCGGCAGCGGTGGACCTGGCCAGAGATGCGCGGCCTGACGTAGCAGAGCCCGGCCGAAGCGCGGCGGCAAGGGCGGCAGTGGCGGTGCAGAGCTAGGCGAGAGCGGGAAGAGTGTCTGTCTGGATGGCTGCGGGAGCGAAGTCAGTGTCGGGGGAGGACGACGCTGGGGCCCGAGTGTGAAGGGCGGAGGCAGTGGGAGGAGCTGCTGGGCTGGCGTGGGGTGCCTGCCGGGTAGCGGAGGCCGCGCGGGGTGGAGGCTGGAAGGGGGCGGAGGGGAGAAGGGGGTAGCGGAGCTGCAGGGGCAGAGTCGCGGAGGGCCAGCACCCTAGGTCCCCAGTATCAGACACGCGTTGTTTCGCTATCCTCAGGACAACGGCTAACTACCCTTCTTAAAATCCCTACTTCAGTAAAATCTGAAACCTAAGATATAATCAAGCACGGGGCTAGAAGGAGGCCGAGCCACGGTCTGCCTGGAGAAACCAGTGTGCTCTTGGTGTAATCTTGGGACACCCTTCGCTTAGATTATACACTGAACTTGGCAAGGGATCGGGTGCGGGGATGGGGGGTGGGGTTCAGCAGCGTCAGGGAGACCTCTACCCTCATGTCAGACCTGCAGCTTCTCCAGTTTCAGCTCGTGGGTTGATGTCTTAAACAGTTTCCACCAAATAATTTTTTTCCCCTTCTCAAACTGGTCTTTGAGCACCTGAATCCCTGAGGGATGCGTTCCAAATGCAGTTCCCTAGGCCCTGCTTTCCACCCGGGTGGTATCAGGGACCCTTTAGTCAGAAAGCAGCCTCAGGAGCATCCAGGGCTGCAGTGATGATAGGGGTGGAGACATGGGGGAGAGGGGTGAAGAGAAGGGTTTTTCTCTAAGGCATTGAGTTCTTTCGAACTCAGCCCAGGGCGGGTGGAGTGAAGGGGAAGAGGTCCAGGAGAGGGGTACCTCCCTCTCTCCTGGGACGGAAAGGTCAGCCCAAACCTTCAGTCATAGGAATCTTGGCAGAGCCCTGTCTTGGTGTGGGGGCCCCCTTGGGCATTGGTATAGTACTCAGAGGAATGCACAGGATTTCCACAGGCACAGATGATAAAGAACTTTGCAAAATGACTAAATGGCAAAATCGTGAGAGTGTGGATATTCAAAGCATGAGTTTGGCAGTCTGAGAAGTTACATGATCCACACCTGCTCTAAAGCTTTAGGGCACTCAATCCTAAAGCAAGCCGCCAATTCCACAGTAATACATTGCACTGAAATGCTGGTGGCTGATACCAGGTCTGCACAGGCCCCAATCGTCCTCCACAAAAAAAGCCTTTGTTAAGCGTGTTTGCAGAAGTCAGGTGGTGAGTTAACTGTCCTTGATCAGAGATCATGAAAACTACTTTGTTGCTGTTTCTCCTCCATTCTCCCTGCTCTTTTTACAAACTCATCTCAAGCCCAGAAACTCCAAGTGCACCATGGATCCTTCACATCACTCCAGTCCAACTGTTGCACCTTAGTGCCCATCCCCCCCTTCTCTGCCTCAATATTCCTATCCGTGTTTAGTGCTGTATCAAGAGGAGGGTGAGGGTGACGGATTGGGAGTAACCTGACAATGAAAAAAATGCTGACGATTTCATAATTGGAAGTGACATTACTAGAGAAAAACTGATCACAAGTTTCTTTAACCTAACCTATCTTAAGGCTTTCTTTTCTTTTCTAAAAAATCTTAACTTAGAAAACTTGATATTATATAAGACTTCATGGCATATTTTTTACTGTTGCGGTAAATAAAATAGGCTCAAAATCTTAGGCTATTATCAGACTAGTTGGTCATATATAACATATGTATAACAAATTGGCTGAAATATGTATGTGTGTGTATATATGGTTTATATATATTATATATATATGTGTATGTATATATGGGTTTTTCTCCACATAAACATTTTTTTAATTTGTGCAAATATATGGAGTACATGAGGAATTTTGTTACATGTATATATGCCTAGTGATCAGGTCAGAGTATTTAGGGTGTCCATCACCAGTGTACAATACATTTCTGTTAAGTATAGTCACCCTTTCCTGCTATCCAACATTGAGTTTATTCCTTCAGTCTTATTGTATGCCTGTACCCTTTAACCCTTTCTCTTCATCCTCCCCTCTCTCCACTACCCTTCCCAGTTTCCATTATCTATCTTTCCACTCTCTACCTGCATATGATCACATTTTTTAGCTCCCATATATAAGTGAAAATATGGAATATTTGTCTTTTTGTGACTAGCTTATTTCACTTAAGATAATGATTTACAGTTTCATCCATGTTGCTGCAAATGACATGATTTCTTTCTTTTATGGTTGAGTAGTATTACATTATGCATAAATGCCACATTTGTAAAAGTAAATAATGCTTATAACAGCTATTATTTATTGAAAACTTATTCATATCATGGGCTGGAGGAATGTGTTAAACGCTTCAAATGCTAAATACTTTATGTACATTTGGCATCACAATAACTTTATAAGGTAGGTTCTATTTTTATTGCCCTGTTTTAAAATGAAGGAAATTGAGGCTCAGTAAAGGTAGTGACTCCCCCATTGTCACACAGCTAGTAAGTGATAAAGTCAAGATGTGAATCTCTGTGTGACTCTAATATTTTCATGACTTAAGACTACTTTATATTATTCAACAAACTTTTTTTGTTTCCTTCTCTTAAAAATCATGTAAACTACCTCTATTGTTGAAATTTTATATGCAATGTCTTCTGCGCTTCTTAAAGATAACTGGAAGTGATAAATAAATAAATACTGAATGCAAATGATGTACAACATTGTCCATATGATATTTAAAGGCAAATATATAATCTCTGGGACCTATTTTTTACACATTTCTTTTAATTAATACTTATGAGGTGCAGTAATATGTATTCACAAGTTTTTTTATGTTTGGTAAAAACATCCACATAAATCTCCACTTTTTGTTAATATAAATATGTAATATTTAAATATAATAATATGTTTGTAGGGAGTGGTCAGATTACTATCATGTATTGATAAATGACTTAGGTTAAGTTCCTCTGGAATATTATACCTGAAACACATTTCTTTTATGCTAGGCTTTCAAATTTCTCTAAGCTCTTTAAAGCTGTACAAACAACTTCCAGACCAAAGGCAAGATATATTGAGAGATGTACAGTTTTGTATATGAACTTGCAATTTTGAACTTCCTTTGCATCTGGTTACTTCCATGTTCAGGAAAATACAATATCTGCTAATATATAACATCATAAATACTGCATTTATTGTTGAAACAGTAGCTGCAATGGCATGTGATAAAAATGTCAGGTATCTGCATAGTTTTCTGAGTGTTGGGATCCCAGTGAGGTACTTCTGTTACCTCTGAGGGCTGCTGTCTATGTGAGTATGAATATCTTGTCAGTCCTTACTGAGATATTGCTGTGTTTATTATAGGTTTTTGCTTTGTATTAGACTAGCCTGTCTCCCTACCCTAGATTCCCCTCCATTGAATAGGGTCTTATATGAATGGCTTCAGTGCACTGTCCCATGCTGTTCTCTAATTACTTAATGTGTTTAAATTTTGTTATCCCAATCAGATTGTAAGCTCCTCAAAAGGTTACATGTTTCCTACTTATTTTGCACCATCACACTGTCCTAGGTAAGTAGTAAATGGTTTATAAAAACTTGGGATTGACTTGTTGATAAGTAAGGAGAACTAAAAGAAAGAAAAGAAATTGAAATATCCAACAAGTAGAAGATATTTTGAAATTAAATTACTTGAAGTGGAGAAAGTGAGGGACTTGAATTGTAATAATGCCACATAACTTGTTTGAATTTACATAGATATCTATGCAGACCTATTTTGACCTACATATCTGTATATACATAATTTCAAACAAGTTATGTTGTCTTATTATCTATATTTATTTATTTACATTTATATTTATATTTATATATGTTTCCTTGAACCATTGGATGATTTCATCAACTGTGTCTGTCCACTTTTCTAATCTATGAATGAAAAAATGAGATGTCTAGCCAATAACCAAAATAGATTACCAATTAAAAATTAAGGCAGAATATTTGTTACTTCCCTGTGGTATCATGAATATAAACTTGTTTCTAAATGTGTTTAAAATTATTTTTAAAGTGTTAGATTTTATGTCCAAAACTAAAATAGTCTCAGGAAAAAGATACGGAAAGTTGAGAAAAAGGTGGGGCAATAGTAAGACGGGTGGATCAGTAACAAGTCTGTTTGAATAAATTCTAAAAGTGGCTTTTATATAATCTACAGAAAAATAGATGTTACAAATAAGGCCTTACAAATTGGAGCATATTTTCAGATATAGAGGCATTTGTGTTCAGAAATGTGATCATATAGTCATTTCCAATATGTTGTATATAGATATGAAACAAAGATGCCCTTAAAAGTATATTGTGACATCTTTCTCACATTTGTATGTATAGCCTTTGCATTTTCTTTATCAGCAAGTATAAATATAAGACACTGAAAAAAGAAATATAGTTAATTAAGCTTGTTTTAAAATAACATGCGATAATGTTATGGTTACTTATACCAGACACAAGACAAAATATTCTTGAATTATTAAATTGAATAAATTTTCCCTTAATCTCTAATTATAACACAGTCATAACATTTTCAAGTTGTGACCTTCTCAAGTCTCTTAAGATAAGCAGCTATGAACCTGGTTTGTAGTCAGATTATTCTTCCAAACTTCATGATGCAGAAAGTGATATAGATGACTCAGCAAGTTGTTTCGCCCTATGATGGCACAATTAAAGGCATATGCTGTCAGATGGGGTAAGATAGGAAAGACTTATCACATTATTACATTTACTATAAACAGAATTAGAGGAAAGGAGGCAATTTTGACCACATGACCTCTTCTATGCCCTACTCCTCTCCATATTTTCTAAGAGGAAGGAGTGTGTCAGAGTCCAAGCTTGGGCTTTGTTTTATGAGAGGGTATATTCAATGCTAGTTATATGTTTTGTGGGAGACACTACAGTATAGTGGTTACGTGAATCGGCTCTGGAGCCAGATAACATATTTTGAATTCTGGTTCTAGGGCTTGCTGGCCTTGGAACTGGGCCAGTTATAATATTCCCTTTGCAATTATTCCCAGATTTTTTAAATGGGGATAATAATAGCACTTATTCCATGGGGTTTTGTTTTGATGGCTAAATGAGTTAATACATATATAACAATAAGTTGGATTCCTAGGTATTTTATTCTCTTTGAAGCAATTGTGAATGGGAGTTCACTCATGATTTGGCTCTCTGTTTGTCTGTTGTTGGTGTATAAGAATGCTTGTGATTTTTGTACTGGAGAGGATGTGGAGAAATAGGAACACTTTTACACTGTTGGTGGGACTGTAAACTAGTTCAACCCTTGTGGAAGTCAGTGTGGCGATTCCTCAGGGATCTAGAACTAGAAATTCCATTTGACCCAGCCATCCCATTACTGGGTATATACCCAAAGGACTATAAATCATGCTGCTATAAAGACACATGCACACGTATGTTTATTGCGGCATTATTCACAATAGCAAAGACTTGGAACCAACCCAAATGTCCAACAATGATAGACTGGATTAAGAAAATGTGGCACATATACACCATGGAATACTATGCAGCCATAAAAAATGATGAGTTCATGTCCTTTGTAGGGACATGGATGAAATTGGAAATCATCATTCTCAGTAAACTATCGCAAGAACAAAAAACCAAACACCGCATATTCTCACTCATAGGTGGGAATTGAACAATGAGAACACATGGACACAGGAAGGGGAACATCACACTCTGGGGACTGTTGTGGGGTGGGAGGAGCGGGGAGGGATAGCATTGGGAGATACACCTAATGCTAGATGACGAGTTAGTGGGTGCAGCGCACCAGCATGGCACATGTATACATATGTAACTAACCTGCACATTGTGCACATGTACCCTAAAACCTAAAGTATAATAATAATAATAAATAAATAAATAAAAACAATAAGAATAGTGCCTGGCAGATTATAAAGCACTTAATACATTTCTTAAAACTACCTTCCCTCCTTTCCACTACTTAACTTTACAAAGACAACTTGGTAGCAATGCTAATAGGGTTTTGTGAGTGTCCACTGTATTGTGAAACACATATAAACACCATTATGAAAACTGGCACACATGGGGATAAATTATTTGTAGTAAGAGCTACTTGTCTATTCACATACAGCTCATCAATGTCTATTTTGTTGCCAACCTAAAGATGAATATTAGTATGGGAAGAATGTATTGTAAGAATAACTTTACCGCATGCTAGTAGATCACCAAGTGGAAGTTGTAAGGTTTATTTTTTGAAGCAGCCAGACTTGTGTTCCTTTTGCAAATAATTGTCGATATAAATATGTACCCAAAACAAAGAACTGATATTTTCTTAGATTTAGAGCATTTCTTATCAGTTGATACTTGTGAAATTGGATAGACTGAAAATAGGCCATAGATAATGCTCCGATATTAGCTAGGTACATAAAAGAAGACCTGGAGGGAGATTATGTCCATAAAATTGATTGAGAAATCATTCTATTCCATGCTCTGAAATGTTTTAACCAGATATATATGCCTAGTTGCTATTTTCCCAACTTTCAATACCATCTTACTCCTAGCTTTAAATGCATAATATATGCCAAGCCATCTCAATTTTGTATCTCTATCCCAAACCTGTTTGTTCAGCTTCCTACCTTGACATCTTGGCTACAAAAACAGAACTTCAAATTCAGACTGTATAAGCTCAAGTTATTGATTTCAGCCCCCATATACTTGAGCTTATATAGTTCCCTGTTTTAATGAATAGTATCGCCATCCATCCAGCTGTACAAACTGGAGTCCTAGCAAGTATCCTTGACACACATTTCTTATCTTCAGGTTCAATATTCCATCTTCTACCATTTCTCAAATTCATTTAATTCTCAGTATTTCCACAGTTACTATCCTCTCCCAAGCCACCTTCATAAGTGATTTTCCTAAAACTACTCTTTTCCTCCTCCATTCAATTATCCAGGCTGTACCCAGAGTAATGCTTACAAAATACAGATCTGCCCATGTCACTAAAATGATTTTAAAAAGATAATGTTTTCCTGTTGTCTTAGGATAAAGACCAAAATCCTCAATGCAGCCTACCAGGCCCAGCATGATATGTGACTTATGTTCTACAGCCACATGTCAATTTTTTCTCGTTACTTTTTTGATCCAGCCACACTGGCCCTTTTTCATTTCCTCACTGATGTGAAGTAACTTCATGCCTCAAATCCCTTTTGCATGCTGTTCTCTCTGCATGAAATGCTTTCTCCCTGTAGGTGTTTCCACCTTTTGCCCCCACAACCTCCCGCCACCCACAGATATCTTAGCTTGTTAACTCCTTATCCTTCAGATTTTAGGTCAAGTATCACTTTCTTAGGGAAACACTTCTTGACCACCCAGAATACATCAGATCTCTGTTCCCCCTATTATGCATGGGAGGATTCTCATAATGTTATTTAATGGCATTTATCAGAAAGGAAATTTCACAGTTATTCCTGTGATTCTTTGTTTAATGTCTATATCCACCAAACGTTTGAACAAACACTCCCTGAGGGCAAAAGTGATGTCCATTGTGCCCACTACTTATCTCCAGTGTCTAGCATGCCATAGAAATACTCAATTGATATTTGCTGAATAATTACTGAATGAAATTTTAAGGACCCTGATTTTTTGTTCAAGTGGTACATCAAAACTCTTTACACTATTTGACAAACAACTCTTAATTTAACACCGGTTGAAAAGGATAATTTTGCTCCCTTACATTTTAAAGTTTGTTAAATTGTTTACTCTTCAATTGTGATTTTCGTTGGATATATTCAAAATATAATATGCCCCATTTTTCCAAAAGGTTAACCCTGTATTCCTGCAAAAGTATGGATTGATTGATATGACAGACAGTTCCAGAAAAGATTTTGCAATTAGATTACAAGTACAATACTCTACTATCAACCACTGCTGTGTTATCTTTTAGCTATGGAAACATCTGCTCCAAATGACAGAAAGTTGCTTCCAGCTTTGGTCTATGGTTATTGTTCTAAGGAAAAGCATCAGCCAAGACAGGGTAATATACGTTTAAAGTAGAACCTCAACATTTAATGCTTATCTAAAATGGGCATTTTGATTTCATGTAATAATGAGAAGACTGCAACAGTCCCCCCAAAAAAACATTGTTTCAAGTAGCACCAAATAGTTATATCTTAGCCATCCTTGTCTTTAATATAAAACTTAATGGTTTGATATTACTTTCTGATAGATTGAATCTTCCTGTGCTGTTACTATGTACAAAAAGTTTAGTGGCTATGCATATGTTGATGGCATGGTTTTACTGTCAAGAACTAGAGTAGCTTCATTAACAAACTAGTGTCAAGAATGGCTCAATATTTTTATGTGAAATCCCGAAGTCAGTGTTTTCGCCAATTATCTTCCAAAATTCAGCTGGCCAATTCTAAATTACTTCTAGCAACATGGTAACTTACTTAGTTATTTTCACAGGGTGAGAACATTTTGTAACTAATGCATCATAGGAAAAACAGTGGGAATCTACTGTTTTGTATCAAACTTCACATGGGTTTTCCACCTTCATGGAATGATCAATGATCATTTTGGGGGGCCAAATTCATCTATCCCATATTCTGTAAGAGCTCAGGGGCCTGAGGGGAGCATTTGTCCAAGTACACAACAAGTAATCTAAATATGCTTCTTAAACCACAACTGGTTTTGCCTGCAGGTATTGCCACATACTACACTGGTGAGAAAGCAGGATGCTGTTTCAGCTGGATGAGAATAATGGTCAAGCTTCCAGGCTTTCATAATGTAGAACCTTACCACATTATAGAACAGTAGTTGATAATGTGGGCTTTAAAAATAAATAAATAAGTATGTGTTCTCAGTTCTCAGGCAGTCTTTGTCTCACTTAACCTACTGAAAAATTAGCTTTTTAATCTATTACAATTTTATACAAGCTTAGTAAATGATAGCTATTATTAGTATCTGGATTTTCCAAGCCTATAGACCTGCTCATAATTAACAACGTAGACTACCCTTCATTCTCATCAGAGAATGTAACCAAAGTGCCTCTATCTGGGCCTCTCTTTCCCCAGATTGTCCATCATCTCCTTGTTTGCCCAGCAAAGACATCCTCATCCTTCAAGTCTTATCTCAAACACTGCCTCCACTATGATAACTTATTTGACTCTGTCAGATAGGTGTAAGGGCATCTTGTTTTGTACAGTCTGTATATACTTCCCTTATAGCAATTAATATACTTCATTACAGTCACTGGCTTGTCTTATTTTAAACTAACTGCAAGCCCTTTTGAGGCAGAAATATTTTAAAAAATATATTTGGATCCTCAGACCTAACACAGTGCCTGACATACACATAGCCCATACACATTGAGTGAATGAACACTCAGTGAATGAATAAATGAATTTGGCTTCTTTCAAAACCCCTGTTAATAAAATATAATATTTAGCATTTTGAAAGTTAATTCACATACTCTCAGTTTTATTATTGAATCACCTGAGGTCACCAGAAGACTTGATCGTAGGATCAGATAATATTAGCACTTGCTGAATCAGTTTCACTCACTTGCACCTTCATTTTATGCTTTAAGCAGTTATCAAAGGTCATTAAAAATACCCCAACAGCTATATGAATATTTCTTCTGCATTTATTGTAAATGTGTTATGAAGGGCACTGATCATCATATTGCTCAATGTCCCTTTTATACAATGTCACTCAGCAAATTAATTTTATAATCTAATTCCAAAAAGCTTTTATCTCTTGTAATTATTATATTTCCTCCTTTCTGACTATGAGCTCTATATAGAAGTGCAGGCTATGAAGCTAGAAAGTCTTTGATTTGAACTTTGGCTCCACTTAGAGCTTCAGTTTTGTGACCCTGGACAAGACATTTTTTGAAACCTCAGTAACTTCATCTGTAAAATGAGGATTATAACTCCTACTCTCCATGGATATATTGAAGATAGATATAATATCAAAGTGATCACAAAGTTCTGGCACATAATATATGCTGAGTATACAGTAAAAATAATTTCTTTTTTCGACTTGGCTGCTGGGAAGCACGAAGACAAATATAGTAATAATAGCAACTGTGTCAACTTTTACAATTTTTCTCTTTCTTCATTCTAGTTTTCATTATTTTGAATTTTATTCTTAAAAGCCCCTTTAAGTAGTTGTGGAAATAAGACATATAAAATTTGCAAATAGATTATTATCTGTGAAATCTCTACAAAAATGATCACCTTAGAAAGCCTGAAGTCCTAATTATCATATGCAGGTGTAAAGTAGTAGGGAATACTGAGATATAAGGCACAGAGAAAAACATGTAATATTTCGGTAAGTTTATCTCTCTTTTGTCCCATAATATCATAAATACCACCATTAGAGATCGTTGTAGGGATTCCTCTCCCATCTGGATTATTGGGGTGTAAATACACAGATATATATTAAAATATTATGTTAACTTTTTATCATCAAAATAAATGGGATCAAAGATAGGAAATGTTTCCTAGAGGACAAAGACCTGAAGAAGAGAGTAAAAGAAGGGAAGAAAATAGTTAAAATATTTTAGAAGGAAAATGGAGAGGAACAGAGAACACTGACTTTGCCTGTATCTCAATTTGTTTTAGGGAGACTTTATTATACTATTCTCTGAAATGTAACTTAAAGAAGAAACAGCTGCTTTGCAATATGTGCTCTAACTAAAAAGACCAACTATGGAACATGTATTTGAATTGCTCACGGATATGATTACAAACAAAATGAAGAAAGGTGGGCTAGATGCTAAGACAAGTAGGTAGATGAGAATTCAGATGATTAATGATTGTATTTTCTCAACAAAGACTTATTAAATGCCTGTGATGTATTATGTAGGCATTAGAAAAAAGGAAATACAAAGATTAATGATACTTAAAGTCTTTGCCTTCAATGAATTGTCATTCTCTTATGACAAAAAGACAAAATGGAAAGACATAGAGAGTAGGCCAAACTTATTCACCATACACTTATTAAATAAGTTCTATATGTCAGGACCTTTGCTAGCACCTGTGGGCATATTACATGATTATATATTTTCTAAGTACATACTACATTATATATTATGCACATATAGTTGCATATATTTATGTTTATTATATATGATGTACATTTTATATTTTTAGTTATAACCTCCATTTGTTGATAACTTGTGCTGCACTACAGGTTTTACATATAGTATCTCTACTCTAAACAATAAACCTCCATAATAGGGGGCATTCTTTTAACTTTACAGATTAATACATTGAGATTTAATAAACTGAAATGTCTAGTGAGTGGCAGGGCTCATATTCAAACCCAGGCCAGTGCCCTTTCCCCCATGACACTGTATCCACTACAATATTTTTTTCTCAGACTTTTGCCAATACTTAGATAGGGGATGAGCAGGACATGAGGATGGGATCAAATAAGCCAATATGCTATAGTCTCAATGCCTGACCGCTGAATGATTTGAATAGCTCCCCCAAATCTGAATGAGTGAATGAAAACCTCAGCCAAGACATGGTTTCCAGCCTTGTCCTGCCAGCATCTTGCTAGATGTGGTTGGCAGCCTCTACGATGGTCTCCAATGATCCCTGCCTTCTGGTGTTAATGCCCTTCTTTAAGTAATCTCCTTCCCTTTTGTGTAGGTTAGACTAGTGACTTTATTCTAATCAATAGGATATGAACAAAGTGATGGGATGTCACTTCTATGAGTAGGTTACAAAAGACTGTGACATCCATCGTGCTTTCTCTCTCTTGTTTTCTCACTGGCTTACTCTGAGATAAACTATCTTCCATGTTATAAGTTGCCTTACGTAGAGACTCAGATGGTAAAGAAATGATGTCAGCCAGTAGTCAGCAAGGACCCCAGGCCCGCCTGTGGTCACATCAGTGAGCTTGGAAGCCCCAGCTGATATCTTGGTTGCAGCCTGATGAAAGACCTTGAGCCGCATTTTCCCATGTAAGCTGTGCCCCAATTTTCTGATCAACAAAACTGTGAGATAATAAATATTTGTTTTTGTCAGCCACTATGTTTTGGGGTAATTTGCTCCACAACAATAAATAACATATACACCAGGAAAAAAATATTTCCCAGATTTGTACAGAGTTGATTGTACCAAAATGATGACTAGAATGATGATGCAACACAGAGCAACAGCTACATGGATTGAGCTCTTGAGACATAAAACATTTACAGAGCATTTAATCAAGCACCAGACCTGGTGCATTTAATCAAGCACCATGCATGACAATTTGCAAGTTTTTGCAGCCAGTGAAGTAGCAAAATTTTGATTTGAATTCAACGGTGTGACTCTAGAGTGAACATTCTAAAACAGCCGTGTCTCTACTGTGCTATACAGTCTCAGTTTATTGCCTATAGATTTGAGAAGGAATTCTCTCCTAGTCTTTTAAAAATTGGGTTATTAAAATAATTTTTATCAAGTTTATAGATAAAATTAAACTGTGAATTATAATGAATATGAAACATAACAGAAATATCAATAGATTGGGGCAATGTTCACAGTTTAGCATGGTTACATTTAATGCAAATATGTGTTGTATCTGCATATTTAAAAAATTTAAGAATAAAATAGAAGTGACATGGCTTTGCACTTAGAAACCCATGTGGTCAAGTACTATGTGCTTGAATGGCTAGTATAAATGAGGTAGTCGATGAATATATGTTGAGTAAATGAATAAATCTCACATAGGAGATTCAAACATCAGATGGGTCATTTGAGTTATATAAATTGTAAAGCTCTTTTTTACTTTGAAAGTCTGTGATTAAGAGTGTAACTGAAAAATGCAGGTATGTTACATATAATTGTAAATCCTGCATTTAAGAATGTGAAGGCTACATTTGTAGCAGTAAAAAGAAAAAGGCATATCTTATCTAACTATTATCATATTACAAAACAGATGATGACTATTAATCAACACAGTATACAAAATCAAAAATCATCAAAGTATGTTTTAATAAAGCATAAATTACTAGCTCAATTTTGGTAGTTTTGCAAATGGGCAGGCTATATAAAATAAGGAAACATTTTGTTCTGTTAAATAAAATGATAGAAGAAGGTATAGATGAAAAGTTTTCTTATTTTTACTGGGTAGATGGTCTAGAAGCAGACAGAAAAAAAATCAGAATGAGATTTAACTTATTTAACTCTCATCAGTAAATATTGATGAACTCTGTCAAGATATTCAGAATCTATTAAGTGTGTAGTAATATGCTAATTGTGTAGAGCATGTGAAAGAGTAACAAATAATGGCCTATGCTGTCAAAGAGCTTCTAATTACATCAGGATGATATGATGAAGTATGTTAACATTAAAAATAATTTTTAAAATTTATGATTATAATATTAAGTGCCAATATGTGGAGATATAAAGGAGACATAAAGTGTCTTATATGTGTAGGAGAGTTGAGAAGGTGATTACTTACTGCAGCCTGTGGCATGGAGAGAAGAATTCATCGAGGATATGTGACCTTTTTGAACTTTGAAGTTTATTTGGATAATATGGGAAGCACAGTGGAGGAAAATATTCTAGTTGAAGCAGAGTAATTGTGTTGTGGAAAAGTAGAAAATTGACTTGAAACTCAATAAATGTAAATGATAATACTAATGATTTACTAACATTTAAAATTTTTCAACCTATTGAGTTGGTAAGTATTAATAACTAAAGACTTATTCTGTGGTTGTAAAAAGATTTCCTAGGCAACTAGACTGACAGCTCTGACAGATTATACTGGTTATTTCAAAACCTTAACACCCTGCCCCTTTTTTGAACTGTGTATAAAGTTCTAGTTCACACAGTGAATTGGAAAAGAACTATTAAGTGTTTAAAATTTGGTTCTGCCTCTTCTCTTTGCACAAATTGGCATGTACAAGAATAGAAAAAATGAACAAGATAATAGTTGGAAACATATCATTGGTAACAAGAGACAAATCGAATTTTTTAATTTAAAATACTCTAAACTTTGAAACTGCAAAATCTTATGCACTTAAATGAGCTATTTTTGCTCTCTGGCATACAATTTCCCTCTTCTGTTCCTGCTGAGCTTCAGAGACAGGTCAAAATAAATTTACAGTGATAAAATTAAGGGCTTAAACATGCTGTTCTTGTGTATGTTCATAAAAGCTTTTCTTCTACCTACTTTATTTGCTATGGAGTTTCTAATACTCTTGACTTCGTTGGTAGCAAAGCCATTCTATCACATAAGGTACAAAATTGTCATTTTGAAAGCCTTATAACTTTCTAAAGTATTACATCACAGACGATGGAGAATGAAATAATTTGTGGTTGTTAATGTCACTGAACATACGGAGTTAACCTATGCAGACGGAAACAACCCTCCTTTCTTTAACTTTCCAATCAAATAAAAACTTTTGCAAATTTTAGATGAAATCATGTTCTGAAATTTAAATCATATGCTTTCATTGGCATGGGAAAAACTACTGACCTCTTTTAAGTACATAAAGAAGGGTGCCTCATGTTATTTGAAGATATTTTGGGTTTGTTTTTTAATGTGAGCCCTATGTGAACAAGGAACCTTGCCTGAGTTGTTTTGAAAGTGGAGAGGGGTGCCAGATTCCAATTCTCCATTGGAGAGCTGGCAGGTTGCCCAACTCAATATTCATCCACTGAGCAGAAAAATATTGATGTTCACAGAAGAAAACAAATATGCATTTTAAGGTGTAAATAAAATGTGTCACTTTGTAAGCATTTAAGGAGTAAGAGGAATGAGATATTCCAACTTATATTGACACATTGACACCAGCCATGGTCAAAAAGAAGATAGAATGTCATAAGGTTTACTTACCATGTTTTGAATGTTATTACTGGAAGTATATAAAGACAAGTATTATTTAATTTTGCAAACAAAAGTGTATATACCAACAAAACAGTCAAGTAAGGTTAAAATATTTTATATTTACATTATATATATACATATTATGTGTATATTACATTGTATATGTGTGTGTGAATATATATGAGAGAGAGAAGACTTTTATTTGTCTTTTATAGCTTTGTATTTTTTTATTATGGATTAATTTCATCCCCTCTGAAGTACTGACTCAGTGATTTGCAAAACTCAGAAAATAAAGATAGGCAATTTCACAGAGTATTTTGTTTGCCTGACCAGATACACAGAGATGATTGGAACAAGTTAAAACTGTTGCATACATATACTATCATTAAGTCTCAATTATATTTCCTGCAATGTGTAAATTAGCCCAAGATGCCACATTGAAGTTCAACTATCCACAAACCCTTTAGACCTTGGCAATTAACAGTCTTGACAACACTGTGTCATTAAGCAAAACTGGGGCAGATGGTGACTCTCAGTATACATTCAATATGCAGCATGAATGAGTGAAAATATTGTAGCTCTTTGGGAGCATCTTTTACAGTCATATTGAGCTTTACTTTTCCATGAAGTTATTGTTTTTTCTTTTCATTTAATATTTTTAATTGATGTGTAATAATTGCACATATTTATGGGGTACAAAGTGATATTTTAATGTGTATACAATGTATATGATCAATTTAGGGTAATTAACATATCCATCATCTCGAACATTTATCATTTCTCTGTGTTGAGCACATTTCAAATCCTCTCTTTTAGATGTTTAAAAATATACAATAAATTATTTTTAACTATAGTCAGTGTTATAGAACACTTAACTTATTTCTACTATCTAAACTATAATTTAGTATTTGTTAACCAACCTCTCAATATCTCCCCTTTCCATTCCCCTTTCCATCTTTTAACAATAAGTACTCTACTCGCTACATCTATAGGCACTTTTTTTTTTTTTTTTGCTACTACCTATAAATGCATGTCTTTCTGTGTCTGGCTTATTTCATTCAACATAATGTCCTCCAGGCTTATCAATGTTTGCCCCAAATATCATTGTATTTGTATATCTTCTTTTGAGAAATGTCTCTTCAGATCATTTGCTCATTTTAAATCAGATTATTTTTATTATTATTTTTGCTGTTGAGTTCCTTGTATATTCTGGATATTAAACCTTTGTCAGATGTATAGTTTGTAGATATTTTCTTCCATTCTATGGGTTGTCTCCTCACTCTGTTGATTTGAGAGCATTGAAGTGATTCTATTAACAAATATTTTTAAGTTGACATGGAACTTTAAAAATGATGCAGTCATTAGAGAATCCATAAAGTAAGTCCCTTCTCCTGTCTCATGAATGATTGAGCTAATTCAGCAGGCATGCACCTTTTTTTCTGTGTACCCACCATTCTATTTGATGCTCAATAAATACTTCTTGAATAATGAATGAATGGATATTCTATTAGCTTCTTAAAGGAAGGAACCATGTCTTAAACATCTTTTGATCCTCAGAGACCAGAAGAATATTTGATACAAAGTAGACCATCAGCAAATGTTTAATCCACATGTATTCCAAAACAGAGAATAAATGTAAGAATATAACTTAAGCTTATCCTCCCTTATAAGCAAACCTCACACTCTGCAAAATACCTATTATCTTGAATTATCAAATATCTGAGAAACTTCAATTAGAGTTTAGCTATATGGTTAACATAACATTTCTATGTGAAATACAAAAATCGTAGCAAAGAAAGCTTATAATACCCGAATAACTTATTTATTTATCTATCTATTTTTTTATGTAGCTAGGGAAAAAAGCAAAGCCTTGGAGGGCAAGCGGACATTAGTTTAAATCCTGGCTACATCCACCAAGCCATAAACTGCAATCTGAGGTAAATTATTAAACTTTTCTGAATCTCTTCCCTTACATATAAAATGTGGCTAATAATATCCATCTCAGATAATTAAATAAAAGGTATAAAATTTCATTGTGTTATAAACAATTGGATAGAAGGCAGATAAAACAGAGTTTCTCAAATATTTTTTCTGAGTGCTTTGCTTGATACTATCCATAATTTTGTGAGTATTGCTAAGATGTGCTTAACTAAAATTCAATTATCTGGAAAATGGATTTTGCTTTTCTGTAAGAATGCCTATACCATTGTCTAGAGACAAATTATAAGTTCTGGGATGGCACTATGTTTTAGTATTAAGATTATTGTGTTTGGAGGCAAAAGATCCATGTTAGAATCCTGGTTCTTCTACATCCTAGCTCTGTGACTTTGGATAAGTAACTTCATCTCTCTGAGTTTTACATTCCACACCTTTAAAATAAGGGTAATAATACCTGCCTTACCTGCTTGTAAGGTTGTTCTGAGAAACAAATGAGATAATGGATGTGAAAATACTTTGTAAAGTTCAAGCATCATGAGTCTGCTAAGTATTTTTATTATTGCTTTCTCTATGTTAGATTTGTCTTGGTAGTTATGTTAATTGATTTGTCAGAACTAAGGGTGGTTAAGATAATTTATTGAGAATAATGACAAAAATTGCTTAGGAAACACATCATCAACAATGATAAATTTTTATTTCAGTCTCTACTACAGAAATGATACATGCCCTTAAAAATTATATATATTTTTTATTTCCAAAGTCTCAAGATAGGAACAAAAACAACTTCAATTACTGCAGGTTAATATGCATACTGCAAGGGTGGTAACACATAGTGAGATACTGGATTAAGAGAAACACTGTAACTGCAAATGTATCAGAGTGTTTCCCATTGACAATAAGGATTTTTCATGATCTTATCTGTTTCTTAGGCTAAGAAAGGCACTGAGTCAGATTTTCCCCTGCCATTAAACTTCTGTGTTAATATTTTATTAAATAGAATTGTAGTAGTTCCAAAATGTCAATATAAATAGCTTACTCTCAGGGAGCAGACTTTCTACTGGGAGAATCTGGCTTGTTCATTCACAATAAGAATACTTCAAGAATTAACCATTAAAATTTTGCATGAAGCAGTTATGCACATGTATAACCATTGAGAAATGTCATACATAATGTCTTCAAACTTCAGTTATTTGTAAAAAAATCAAAGTATTAGTTCAAAATAGTTGTCGAACCAAAGAACCTTAATTTTGCGTATTGTTTGACAGAAATTGCTAGCACAAAGCCTCAGTTCATACTAAAATTTGAAATAATGTTTTGTTGCCAAGTAACATTATTTTTCTGATGACAGTTGTGTAAATGGTGGTGGTGGGGAGAAATGGAGTTTGCAAAGGGATGGAACATGGTTAGTAATAGAGACATTTAATCAGTAAAGTCTTACAATGAATAATTGAAAAATAAATCTTCATCTGTTGTAATAAGACTCTATATGTAGATGTGGGATTTGTGTGGGTGACAGAAAGATTGAAATCACTGGAAGCTTTCAGCCATGAAGGAGTTGTACATTGTAAACATTTAAATCAAGATCTTTCATCCACGGCAGAATGGCTTGTTACTTTGCACAAAGAACAATAAACTGGCTCATAAGCAAAGTGAGTAATTTTTTAAAAATACACTACTGCATGTATAACAATCATCGCAACATATCTGTCAAGCACATCATGTATAAATACAAAGGGGATTTAAAAATAAATCTTTAAGCCAGAAAAGCAGGAGAAAACTATGTTGGTGATTCAGTGGTCTTTGCCTTATACTTGGGAAGTCAAATGGGTCCAAGAAATAGGTAATAAGAAAGACTGAAAAAATTACCTTGTACAAATTACTGTCCTTGTGGTGAATATGCAAAATGAAAAATATTACTGAAAGATGACTGCATTTATTTACTGAGAGGAACAAATAATTTGGGAGCTAGAATTTTTGAAAATCATTTTTCATCTTAATGAAGAGGCCTTGCTGATAATCAATATGTGACACGCATACATTTTATTTTCTGTGTCTCTAAGTGACTCACAGCTAATGGTACAAACAAAAATATATTTGATAAAACATGAGAATTTTCTTACCACAATTTTGAATGCAGCTATATCTTTAGTTTTCCAATCGCAAGAACAAAAAACCAAACACTGCATATTCTCACTCATAGGTGGGAATTGAACAATGAGAACACATGGACACAGGAAGGGGAACATCACACTTCGGGGACTGTTGTGGGGTGGGGGGAGGGGGGAGGGATAGCATTGGGAGATATACCTAATGCTAGATGACGAGTTGGTGGGTGCAGCGCACCAGCATGGCACATGTATACATATGTAACTTACCTGCACATTGCGCACATGTACCATAGAGCCTAAAGTATAATAATAATAATAATAATATAATAATAATAATAAAAAGAAAAAAAAAAGGAAGTTAATGTTCTTTTGCCTTTGCTAGGATGCTGCAGAAGAATCTTTAGCTAAGTCAAAATGATGATGACAATAATAATAATATAATGGAGGCCCAAAGAAGGGTTTTTTAATGGAATGAAAGGTCAGGATTTACAAAAATGGACTTGTGCTTTTAAAGACTCAAATATTTTTTACGTAAATTATATCAAAGACAGTTGCCAAAAGTTTTTCGTATTTGAGGAATTCAATTATTCTTGAAAGAAACTAAGCCTTTAATAGGTCAGTATATTTAATGTTTAATGGGTACGAAAGAAAATTTACTAGATAAATTTATTCAAACCTGGCCTCGAATTAAAATTTAACAAAGTGTCATTAAATTATTCCTGGGAAATCATGCTCACAATGAACAATTTTCATATAGTTTTAGTATACCTCACTTTCTTGAATTCTCTTTTTAATGAAAGTTAACGTGAATGTGCTCTCTCTCTCCCTCGTCAAGCATGCTGACATACACACATTCACTCATACACATAGGTACAATAAACACAGTCAGGGACATACATAGACACAACACACACACATGCCCCCCACACACATCTGGTGTCAAGAAAACCAATTACTGTGAGGATAATGCTTACAGCCTACATAATCCTTTTTCTATCCCAGTTCAAAAAGTTTCATATGCAAATTTAATAATCACTGGCAGAATAACTTAGGAAGGTTATTATAAAATGATACATAAGAAAATTAAATAATCATAAATAGTAAACAGAAAATTAGATGTCAGTAGACTGCTTTTAAATGGATGACTGACTTCTAATATGAAAAGACACACTGAAAATGCTTAAAAATAAAACACTTTGAGCATAAAGGACATAGTAAAAGTTCAATTAATAAGAACACTTGGGGAAAGAGGTAGTAATGAAGGTTTTGGTTTTTGTTTGTTGCTGTTTTTTGGTTTTTTTTGGTTGTTTGCTTTATTTCGTCTTGATTAGAATAAACTTCTTGTTTCAATCTCAGATGTTGAAGACTTTTCTAAATCCAATTGTCTATGTTCTTGTCTTGGTAAGGTATTATGGGCATAAAGTCACAAAATAATCATGTCATAAATGTAAATTTTTGCCTGATTATGTAATTATTTCATTATATAGAGAAGTATATTTTTATGTCTTAGTTCTCATAGTACAAGAGTGTGGAGAAAATTTAGTTTTATATATTAGTTTTAAATTACTTTTACATATTAGTTTTTTATAAAGCAATAGATTTGTATATTAGTTCTCATAGAATACTGTGGATAGAGAAAATATACTTTACAGAACTCTAGCTGGCACTTGAAAGCAGGTTTCTAAAACAAATTTCGATAGTGACTGGTTTCCTTTTCAATTCATTCTAAAAGAAAAAAAAAAAAGAAAATGCAAAGGAATTGACAAATTCTGATCCCTAAAGAACATGATCTAATCTTATGGCTTAGGATTGACTTGGCAATGCGGGCTCGTTTTTGGTTCCATATGAACTTTAAAGTAGTTTTTTTCAATTCTGTGAAGAAAGTCATTGGTAGCTTGATGGGGTTGGCATTGAATCTATAAATTACCTTGGGCAGTATGGCCATTTTCATGATATTGATTCTTCCTACCCATGAGCATGGAATGTTCTTCCATTTGTTTGTATCCTCTTTTATTTCATTGAGCAGTGGTTTGTAGTTCTCCTTGAAGAGCTCCTTCACGTCCCTTGTAAGTTGGATTCCTAGGTATTTTATTCTCTTTGAAGCAATTGTGAATGGGAGTTCACTCATGATTTGGCTCTCTGTTTGTCTGTTATTGGTGTATAAGAATGCTTGTGATTTTTGCACATTGATTTTGTATCCTGAGACTTTGCTGAAGTTGCCTATCAGCTCAAAGAGATTTTGGGCTGAGACGATGGGGTTTTCTAGATATACAATCATGTCATCTGCAAACAGGGACAAAGCTGGAGGCATCATGCTACCTGACTTCAAACTATACTACAAGTCTGCAGTAACCAAAACAGCATGGTACTGGTACCAAAACAGACATATAGACCAATGGAACAGAACAGAGCCCTCAGAAATAATGCTGCATATCTACAACTATCTGATCTTTGACAAACCTGACAAAAACAAGAAATGGGGAAAGGATTCCCTATTTAATAAATGGTGCTGGGAAAACTGGCTAGCCATATGTAGAAAGCTGAAACTGGATCCCTTCCTTACACCTTATACAAAAATTAATTCAAGATGGATTAAAGACTTACATGTTAGACCTAAAACCATAAAAACCCTAGAAGAAAACCTAGGCAATACCATTCAGGACATAGGCATGGGCAAGGACTTCATGTCTAAAACACCAAAAGCAATGGCAACAAAAGCCAAAATTGACAAATGGGATCTAATTAAACTAAAGCGCTTCTGCACAGCAAAAGAAACCTACCTTCAGAGTGAACAGGCAACCTACAGAATGGGAGAAAATTTTTGCAATCTACTCATCTGACAAAGGGCTAATATCCAGAATCTACAATGAACTCAAACAAATTTACAAGAAAAAAACAAACAACCCCATCAAAAAGTGGGCAAAGGATATGAACAGACACTTCTCAAAAGAAGACATTTATGCAGCCAAGAGACACATGAATAAATGCTCATCATCACTGGCCATCAGAGAAATGCAAATCAAAACCACAATGAGATGCCATCTCACACCAGTTAGAATGGCGATCTTTAAAAAGTCAGGAAACAACAGGTGCTGGAGAGGATGTGGAGAAATAGGAACACTTTTACACTGTTGGCGGGACTCTAAACTAGTTCAACCATTGTGGAAGTCAGTGTGGCGATTCCTCAGGGATCTAGAACTAGAAATACCATTTGATCCAGCCGACCCATTACCAGATATATATCCAAAGGATTATAAATCATGCTGCTATAAAGACACATGCACACGTGTGTTTATTGCAGCACTATTCACAATAGCAAAGACTTGGAACCAACCCAAATATCCATCAATGATAGACTGGATTAAGAAAATGTGGCACATATACACCATGGAATACTATGCAGCCATTAAAAAGGATGAATGCATGTTCTTTGTAGGGACATGGATGAAGCTGGAAACCATCATTCTCAGCAAACTATCGCAAGGACAAAAAAGGAAACACTGCATGTTCTCACTCATAGGTGGGAATTGAACAATGAGAACACATGGACACAGGAAGGGGAACATCACACACCGGGGCCTGTTGTGGGGTTTGGGGAGGGGGGCGGGATAGCATTAGGAGATATACGTAATGTTAAATGACGAGTTACTGGGTTCAGCCCACCAACATGGCACATGTATACATATGTAACAAACCTGCACATTGTGCACATGTACCCTAAAACTTAAAGTATAATAAAAAAAAAAGATGTCCTTAAAGTTTGTTTTATCAAATGAACAAACTCATCATCCATTTGACATGTAGGGTAATACTGATACTTGTTTCCAAGAGTAGAATAATTACATCACTTTGCTTTCAGATTTAATCTGTTGTGGTGTTTGAATAATAGGGTTTTTGGAACATAAGACTGGGATCTGATACGATGTCACACAGCCATTTCTATATCCTTATACAATAAACAGATGTTTTTGGACAATTTTGCTTAAAGTAGTAATTTTTTTACATTTAAAATTATTAGGTAGATTTCCAATTCTTAATCTAGTATCCCTTAGCTAGTATTTCATGTTACTTAATTTGTAAAAATTTACTGTTTTCCATTAATGATGACAATTAAGAAATAATATAATTTTGATACTGTGCATGTGGCAGTTCTAAAACATTATAGACCTTTGTTGGATGCAGTTTGTGAATATTTTCTCTCATTCTTCAAGTTGTTTGTTTACTCGGTTTATAGTTTATTTGGCTGTGCACAAGCTCTTTAGTGTGTAACTAGGTCTCACTCATCAATTTTTGTTTTTGTTGCAATTGCTTTTGGGGACTTAGCCAAAATTTCTTTGCCAAGGCCTATGTTAAGAAAGGTATATCCTAGGCTTTCTTCTACAGCTTTTTACAGTTTAAAATCATATATTTAAATCTTTAATGCATTTTGAGTTAATTTTTGCGTATGGTGAAAAGTAAGGGTCCAGTTTCATTGCTTTCGTCATTGCTTGTTTTTGTCGACTTCACTGAAGATCAGATGGTTGTAGTTGTGCAGCTTTATTTCTGAATGTTTTATTCTGTTCCATTGGTCTAGGTGTCTGTTTTGTACCAGTACCATGCTACTTTGGTCACTATCACCTTACAATATAGCTTGAAGTTGGGTAATGTGATGTCTCTGGCTTTTTTTCTTTTAGCTTAAGATTGCTTTGGTTATTCGGGCTCTTTTGGGGTTACATATGAATTTTAGAATAGTTTATTCTAATTCTGTGAAGAATGACATTGGCAGTTTGATAGGAATAAAATTGAATCTTCAAATTGCTTTGTGCAGTATGGCCATTTTAATGATATTGATGCTTCTAATCCATGAGCACGGAATGTTTTTGCATTTATTTGTGTCACATCTGATTTCTTTCAGCCGTGTTTTGTAATTCTCATTGTAGAGATCTTTCACCTCCTTGGTTAGCTGTATTCCTAGACATTACATTTTTTGTGGATATTGTAAGTGGGATTATGTATATCCAGAATCAATAAGAAACTTAAACAAATCAACAAGCAAAAACCAAAGAACCACAATAAAAAATGGGCAAAGGACATGAACAGACACTTCCCAAAAGAAGACAACAAACATATGAAAAGAAGATCACCATCCTAATCATCAGAGTAATGCAAATCAAAACCACAATGAGATACCATCTCACATCAGTCACAAGGGCTATTATTAAAAAGTCAAAAAAACAACAGATGTTGACACGTTGCAGAGAAAGAATGCTTATATAATGTTGGAGGCAATGTAAATTAGTTTAGCCACTGTGGAAAATAGTTTGGAGATTTCTCAGAGAACTTAAAACACAGCTACTATTTGACCTGGCAATCCTATTAGTAGTCATACTCCCAAAAGGAAAGAGATAATTATACCAAAAAGACACATGCATGTTCATCGCAGCACTATTCACAGTCACAAAGATGTGCAATCACTCTAGGTGCCCAACAATGGTAGATTGGATAAATAAAATATGGTACATATACATGTTGGAATACAAAAAGTAATGAAATCTTTTCCTTTGCAGCAACATGGATGGAACTGGAGGCCATAATCCTAAACAAATAAATGTAGAAACAGAAAATCAAATACTGCATGTTTTCACTTAAAAGTGGGAGCTGAACATTGAACACGTGGCAACATAAACATGGGAACAATAGGCACCGCAGACTACTAGTGAGGGGAGTTAGGGAAGGGGGTGTGGGTTGAAAAACTACCTATTGGTTTCTATGTAGATATGGTTTGGATGTCCCACCCAAATATCATGTCGAAATGTAATCCCCAGTGTTGGAGGTGGGGCCTGTTGGGAGATGACTGGATCATGGAGGAGGATTTCTCATGAATAGTTTAGCATCATTCATTTAGCAACAGCACCCCAATGGTACTGTATTCATGATAGTGAGTGAGTTCTCATGAGATCTGGTCCTTTAAAAGAGTATAGCACCTCCCTCTACTCTCTCCTGCTCCTGCTCTAGCCACGTGACATGCCTGTTCCCCCTTTGCCTTCTACCATAATTGTAAGTTTTTTTAAATACCTCCCCAGAAGCTGAGCAGATGCCATCATGCTTCCTGTGCAGCCTGCCTACAGAACCAGGAGCCAATTAAACCCCTTTCCTTTATAAATTACCCACTCTTGGGTATTTATTTATAGCAATGTCAGAATGGACTAATACATATGCTCATTAGATCGGTGAAATATATCCATATAACAAACCTGCCCATGTACCCTTGTATCTAAAATGGAAGTAGAAATTAAGAAAAAAAATAAATCAAAAAGGTTTTGATTAAATTGGTGATGTGGTAGGCATTGTAACATATTCTAAAAAAATTGGACAGTGGAATCATTTGCAAGATTATCCACACCATAGTCTATGCACATATGTTAATATTTGACTACCTAAATACAGATAATAATAGCACATTTATAGAGTGCTTACTATGTGCTAAGCATTGATCTAAGCATTTTACATTATTAACTATCGCTTTATTGATGGGGAATCTAAAGCAAAAACATTATATCACTTGCCTAAAGTCACTTGGCAACTAAGTGGTGAAAAGCAGATATTTCGACTTTAGAACCAGCACTGTTAACCGTATACTGTACTGCTGTAATGGCTATCCACTTGAATTGAAGGAAGGAATATTAAAATGCTTCAGTTTTCAAGTATTCCAGCTGATACAAAGGATATTGGATCTTATCAAGGCTGTACAAATAACAAATGGCTTACCATTTGTTATTTGTTGAACAAGTTGCCTCAACCCTTTGAGCTTCAGTTTCATCATCCAGAAAATGGGGATATGAATATGGTAGTAAGTAAATTTCCTTCACTTTTACAATTTTATGTTTCTATGACTTTCCCAGAGTATAAAGAAGTGGGAATAAATGCATCATCTACTTACAGTGTAGAGAAAAGGAAAAAAGACCATTGATTCTTAAATTCATTTTGATTTATGCCTTGCAAATGGATGTCCAGCAAGGTTATAAACACTAGTTTTGAATGTTATGTTTTCCACTTAGAAAACATTCTTTCCTACATCTTTATTTGGGTCACTCATACTGATGCTTTAAGACTTCTATCAACTTTTAACTCATTCAGGAAACCTTCCTTTTTCTTCAGGAAGTATTCTTGTTTTATTGCCATATCACACACCAAGGGAGATGACCTTCATTTTAATTATATCTGTGCCTTTGTACTCTTCTTCCTGCTGTTCTATAAAACTCTGCATCTTTTTTTTTTTTTTTGGCCTGGCTGTCTTTCACTCATTTTTGATAGCTTAGGCATTATCTTTTCAAGTGTCTTTTCATTGGCTTAACCTCCCTGCCAAGGTGGGTTGAATCTCCCTCTTTAAGTTTCCAATACCATGTTGCAAAGATCTCTTTCAGAATGCTCAACAGATCGTATTCAAATGGTATACATGCTTGGCTTCCTCAATAATTGTATGATCCAAGATGACAAAAGTCATGTTTTATTCATCCTATATCCCCAAACCTAGAGGCATTTCCCAGAATGAAATAAGTAATCAATACAAATTTGATAAACTTAACTTAAATGGTGATCCATGGAAGACATAGACTCGGCGTAGTTCTTTACTTCATCCTAAAGAAAGGGCAATGACATTGTATTTGTTTTTACCTGATAGAAAGATATGAGAATTAGTAAGACAAAATACTAGTTTGAAGTCTTAAGACTAGGTGATATGCAAAGAAGCAACACATAAACCAGCTGCCATTATACCTCATAAACATCTGAGCAGTGATAACATTTCTGATAATAGTAAATTATATTGTATGAAGATGGATTTATTTTATGATAGAACAACTAAAAAGGTTACAGTGAACTTACAAGGTGAATCTCATTTAAGTTAACTTTTCAAAATAGAATAAAATAAATGTTTATTTAAATAGAAATTAGCATGGAATGCTGTTTGTTAAACTTTTCCCATTGGTGCTCTCAGTAGCTGTGATCTGGGGCTTAAATGAGGGTTAAATACACGAAAGAAGATGCTGATAAATTGATGATGAACATGGGCATAGCTCATTAACAGCCTCTTAAGTGGAAAGTAGCATAAGAAAGAAAATTTAAACTTGAAAACATTTTATTGAAATCCTTAATTCCTATAAATATACAGTAAATCTTTTTTAAACAGGACAATGGAACAGTTCCTTGGCCCCTGTGAAGCATAATTATTCTCTCCCTTGCTCCCTCACTCCCTCCTTTCCATAATTTAAGAAGCACAGGCACTTTGATAGACCCTAAAGGGAGGGTTAAGATATAGAAATGAATAATATGTAGTCTTTGAATCTTCTTGCACATGACGGGACTTATAGAGAGATCCAAAAGTATAGTTCACTCTGAAACTAACAGGTTCAAAAAAATTAATAACCTTACCATTGCTATAGACAAAGCTGTACTTTTTTATACATTGGCAATTCAGAATTAATAAGGTATTTTTATTCTTTCATAAGTCAGTCCCAGTTGGTATGAATATAAGCATTTCATATCAGTTCATTTGGGAGTGATCTTTTGTTGCAAATAATTATGTATTCAAGTTTTTACTTTAATGAAAACATCCTTATTATTAGAGACTACAAGGTAAAAGCATAGATACTTTTATGCTTTCCTTTCAAATGTATATGTTTCATTGTGTTTGGATTTACACACTGATATTGTATCTGTAAATGACATCTCTGATTATATCATTCCTCTGATATAGGCAGTTTTACTTAGTGAGACACAACACTCGAAAGAACTGTCAGACTAAGTATTTCAAAAGGGATGGATTAACAAGAGAGTTAAAGGACATTGTGATGGATTGGACAGAAAGCTGTTAAGTATGACCACATGGTATAAGCAAATGTGGACATGGTATTTTATGAGAATAACAATAAAATTGTGCACATTTTTAAAGAATAGCGTTTTAGAATGTTGATTATACTCATCATTTCAGCACCAGAGGATCATAGAATCTCCATTAGTTAAAGAAGAAGATTCATTTTGCAATTCACATTACTATTTGAGATATATCAGTAACATCAATAATAGTTACCTTAGGCTACTGCAACAGCAAAGAAGGAAAAAAAAAAGTCTACGTGGTTCATTTCATAAGAGAAGACACAGAGTCCTTGGAATTGAGATGCCACACTTGAACACATTTAGTGTTCAGCAAATAATTTCTGAATGTCACTGATCCTAGATCGTTTTTAAAAAGCTACTTCCCCTTACTTTGAATGATTTGTTATGCTGCATTTCATTACTTTTCTCCTTACTTTGTTCCTCTTTTGTTTTAAAATAAGTGACGAGATTTTCGGTGAAGATTAAGCACTAGCAGGGAGTAATGCAATGGCCCAAACACAGTTTTAATTGGAACCTCAAATCCTGTGAAAAAATAAGAAATTAAATCATTAATAAAATGCATTTCCCAAACGACACTATGTTGATATATGTTAAGAAGCCTCCATTATTTTATCCCATAAGATTCCTATAGACATAATTGCAAAATGTAAAATTCACTAGTTGTGCCATATTAAGGTTATTTAATGAAATTCAGGCCCTTACAAAGTTTCAAGTATCAAAGAATTAATAAAAAATCTATAGGAATTTTCCTTTTACAAAACATTAGCATTGTTTAGTCAACATTAATCCTCATGTTTCCTTACAATGTTAACAGTACATATTTAGTACGTTGCTTAATGCAATCCTGGAAGTACTACAGAGATATTTCAATGTGACCCAAGCAAAACTAAGGCACAATGTTAAACGATTCAAGCTGCCACATAGCTGAAGGTTTAGAAAGAAATGTCATATCTCTGGAAACTTGAAAAACTCTAATTATAAATGCTACCATTAAAGAAAATCATGAACACAACCTTCTAGTGAGTTATAGGCTATACCAGGCACATGACTAAAGTGCACTATAAAACAAATGGAAGACACATTGAGGAGGATAAAAGATTTATGATCCTATCTAAAAGACCGCTTCATTATGCATTTGGTCAACTAACAATTATCAAGCAGCTCTGGACCCAGTTTTGCTTAAGAGTAATGCAAAAGTAGTATCTTGAAGAGCTTAAATCTAATGGTGGGGATCAACTGCAAATTTAACAACTACGGATGAATCCATACATATTAATGAAGCTAGCAATGATTAACTGAGAAAGTAGCATTTTATTTTCCTTTATAATTGCTCTACAATTGCAATTTCATATGTACTAAAGTATGCATATATTAGATATATTTCATAATATGTTATATAAATACATGCCACTTTTATGTGTCTCTTTTTACTATTCTGTAGTGAACATAAATGATGAAAAATGATATAGAGTATAAACACTTAAAAATTGTCTTTATTTCCCCTTGCCACACTGATTTAAAATGGTTATTTACCGGTAAACATTTAAGCAGAGAAATCTAAAGCCTATACTAATGGCATTTAAAAGGTTACATATTTCTTCAAGTGTATTCTATCAGTTATAATCTGCTGTTGTATTGCATATATTCTGTCATATGTGAATGAGTAGATGTATATAAAAGATTATCAACATGATTGCAACTCTCCTCTGCTTCTAGCTGGTCTCTCTAACATATTATCTTAATATTATAACAGTATTTTGCATTTTGATAAACACATTCAGATTTACTTTCAACCAATACTTATTGATCATTCAAAATATTATAGGTGTCATGTAAAATAAAAATAAAAACATAAAATCAGACATGAATTCTCCCATCAAGGTGCTTACAGTCAAGCAAGGGAGATGGCAATTCATTACTAAAAGAGAAGGTAGAATATGATGAGTATAATAAGAAGCATAGTGAGGAAAACGTTACAATAGTTTAGAAGAAAAAAAGTTTGCTTACGACTGTGAGGATCAAGGAAGGTTCTGTGAAAGATGTAGAATTTCTGCAGGTCTTTAAAGCTTTGGGCAATTAAAGACCAAACGACATATGTGGCAGACAGAAAACTGCATGGGAAAAGATGAAAAGGTACAGGAATAAAGGAAAGTGCAGGGCATATTTGGAAACTAGTAGGAAGCATTATTTAGCTAAATTATTTGATACATGTATTGTTGTAGTTGAGGTAGGTCCTGAAGGATAGACAGTGGAGACCCTTAAGTATAAGCCTAAGGAAATAGAACTCCTTACCCTAGGTAATAAGACTCACTGAAGTTTTCCAGCAGGGAGTGATGTGATAGCATTTTGCTTTAGAAAAAATAATCTTTCAGAAGTATAAATGATAGATTTGAGAGTTTGAAATAGAAGCAGAAGGGAGGGTGTGGTGGCAATTAGGGAGCTTTTGTGATGGTCCATATGAGAGATATTACGGGTGTGAATTCAAGCAAAAGCAACATAAATGAAAAAGATAGAACAAATGTGAAAAATGCTTTCTGTAGGTACATCATGCTGACAACATGCTTCTAAAATGCTGAACCTGGAGAACTGGGAGTATAGCAGTACCATTAATAGTGATGGAAAATACAGAAATAAACTAGTAGTTTTGGTAAATAAGAGAATATGAGGTAAATTTGGTTTATTTTAAATTTGTAGTGCTGGCAAAAGATGACCTGCAAGCATGTGGAAAGGTATAAGTGGTGTCCAGAGAGTTTTAGGCTGCATAAATAGATGTCAAAAGCATCTGTATTTATTCACACAATTAACATTTAATGAATACCTAATATATATGGGGTAGTGAAAGTATAAAGGTAAATACTACACAGTCTCCTGCCTCAGGTAATTTTCTTATAGGAGAGAGAGACTAATCAAGAATTATAATTAAATACGGAAAGTTCAATAATCGTAGTTTGTATTAATGTAATTATACAAACAGGGAACCTGATATATCTTGACAGAGTCAAAGAACAAGTCTGAGAAGAAGCTGACACATGGCCTGAGTTTTAAAGAATGAGGAAATATTTGCCAGATGGAGGCACAATATTTTAAATGGAAGTAACAAAAAGAGAAAAGATATGAAGGCAGTTAACAGTGTGGTGTGTATGAAAATCTTACCAGTGTTTGCTGGAACAAAAAGGAAAATGTGGGAGGTGCAAAAACAAATGTAGTTTAGGAATAATAAGTACACATTTTTGAAAACCAAAATAAGACACGGATTTATTTAAAAGTCAATGGAGAACAAATGAAAGTTTTTGTATACAAGGGTGATTTGATTAGATTTGTTTTAAAAAATTAATACTGTAGAGGAATGTAGGATTAATTAGAGTGGGGGGGGATTGTAGATGGAGAAAATAGGAGTATACTTCCAAATTCCAAATAAAAATGAGGAGGACCTTAAACGAAGATATTAATGGTATAAATAATGAAAATAGGGGACAGGTCAAAATTATAGAGTGGGGATTGACTAGAGTTGATTGCTATGATGTGGTGGGAAATCACAATCATACAGTTTATAACCACATTGTTTAAATTACTTTTTTCTATACATCTTCCATGTAGGTTACACAACACATCTGACTACCAATTGACCTGAATCAGCGTCTCTTGCTAAAAAAATACTGTATTAGGTCTAAAAATAATTCCTCACCATAGTTATTGTCGACATGTATATAGCTGTGACAGAATCATAGTTTACTTAGAATTCATGAAAAAATGTTTGTAAGTACAAAGTACTTTTTTCTTATTTCTTCTTTTGGTTTACTGTCATTTGCAGAACTTAGGAGAGTTGGCTTTAAGCAACATTGTGCTTAATTCCCCTATTGTTCCATAGACTGAGTCTAAATGGAATTCACTTTCAAATTTACTTGTTTTATCCAAGTCATACTTGCTTGACCTGTGAATCAAAAAAGTTGGCTGTGATATACAATTAATGATTTCATCTTGTGTTTATGTGTATTTCTTTCGAAAGACCATTTAAAATAGTAAAATAGTGTACATGATCATTCAATCTCCATCTCCCTCTCAATATGTACATATATAATGAATAATAGACTCACAGTAGCACACAATTTATCCATATTTATTGGGAATCACTGGAAATTAAGGCATTTTTCCCTGTTGAAGTTTTTCATGTTTTCTCTTTTTTTAAAAAAAATTAATTGGTACATAATAATTGCGCATATATATGGGGTAGAGTGTAATGTTGCAATACATGTATAAACTCTGTAATAATAAAATGAGGATGATTAGCATATTTATATCCTTAAACGTTAATTATTTCTTTGTGTTGGGAATATCCCATATCCTCTCATCTAGCTATTTAAAAATATAAACTACATTATAGTTAACTATATTCACCTGACTGTTTCATGCAATGAAACTCCAGAATTTATTCCTCCTATCTAACTGTGACATCGTGCTCATTGACCAGCCTTTCCCCATCCCTCTCCCTATGATATGGTTTGGCTCTGTGTCCCCATCCAAATCTCACGTCGAATTGTAATCCCCACGTGTTGGGGGACAGACCCAGTGGGAGGTGATTAATCATAGGGGCGGTTTCCCCCTAGCTGTTTTCGTGATAGTGAATGAGTTCTCATGAGATCTGATTGTTTAAAAGTGTGTAGCAGTTCCCCCTTTGCTCTCTCCTGCTCCGTCACAGTAAGACGTGTTTGCTTCAGTTTCTCCTTCTGCCGTGATTGTAAGTTTCCTGAGGTCTCCCAGCCATGCTTCACATACAGCCTGTGGAATTGTGAGTCAATTAAACCTTTTTCTTCATAAATTACCCAGTCTCATGTATGTCATAGCAGTGTGAATACAGACTAATACACCCTACCTTCTCTAACCACTATTCTAATTTCTATTTGTATAAGATAAACTTTTTAAGATTCTACATATGAATGAGATCATGTGGTATTTGTCCTCCTGTGCAAGGTTTATTTCACTTAACATAATGTTCTCCAGGTTTATCCATGTTGTTACAAATGACAGGATTTTGTTCTTTTGTATAGCTGAATAGTATTCTAATATATATATTATATATATATCACATTTTCTTTGTCCATTTATATGTTGATGGACACTTAGGTTGGTTCCATATCTTAGCTATGTGAATAGTGCTGCAATAAACATAGCCTCACCACAGTTAGAATACTTATTATCAGAAAGTCAGAAAATAATAAATGCTGGCAAGGATGTGAAGAAAGGGGAACTCTTACACACTGTTGGTGGGAAGGTAAATTAGTACAGCCACTAGGGAGAACAATATGAAAGTTCCTCAGAAAACTACAAATTGAACTCCCATATGATCCAGCAATCCCACTACTGGATATATATCCAAAGCAAAAGAAATTAGTATGTTGAAAATATACCCAAGTGAATTTTATCGTTTATAGCTGAAGCAGTCTTTCAGTTTGCTTATTTATTTTAACCATTTGGGGCTTCTTAAACCTATTTTATGCTCTTGGGCTTGCTGTATAGAGGAAAAAAGGTACATAATTCAATGCTTTCCTAATGGCCTCAAATCATTGCTTTAACATTAATTATTACAGTATTTATGAGACTCAAAGGAACTACTGAAAAATGAGATGTTTGTTGGAGCTGGACCTTACTAAATGGATAAATTTTTAAAACGATGCATTTGATTTAGTTTCAGTTTTTCCGGTTTCCTTTCCTAACAAGGTGTTAATCATTATTTATCCACTTAATAAGGTCCAGCTTTACATTTAACTCTTTAATCCATCTTGAGCTACTTCTTGTATATGGTATAAGGAAGGGGTCTGGTTTCAGTTTTCTTCATATGGTTAGCCAGTTATCTCAGAGCCACTTATCAAATAGAGAATCCTTTCACTATTGCTTGTTTTTGTCAGGTTTGTTGAGGATCAGATGGTTGGAGATGTGCGGTCTTATTTCTGGGTTGTCTAGTCTGCTCCGTCAGTTTGTATGTCTGTTTTTGTACCAGTACCATGTTGTTTTGGTTACTGTGTCCTGTAGTATAAAGTCAGGTACTGTAATGTCTCCAGCTTTGTTCTTTTTGCTTAGTTAGTGGGTGCAGCGCACCAGCATGGCACATGTATACATATGTAACTTACCTGCACATTGCGCACATGTACCATAAAACCTAAAGTATAATAATAATAATAATAATAATAATAAAAAAATAAAAAAATAAAAAAAATAAAGGATTGCCTTGGCTATTCTGGCTCTTCTTTGCTTCCATATGAACTTTGAAATTTTTTTTTCTAGTTCTGTGAAGAATGTCAATGGTAGTTTCATAGGAATAGCATTGAATCTATAAATTGCTTTGGGCAGTATGGCCATTTTAATGATATTGATTCTTCCTGTCCATGAGCATGGAATGTCTTTCCATTTGTTTGTGTCATCTCTGATTTCTTGAGCAGTTGTTTGTAGTTCTTCCCATTTTACCTGTATTCCTATGTATTTTATTATTTCTGTGGCAAATGTGAATGGAAGTTTGTTCCTGATTTGGCTCATGGTTTGACTGTCGTTAGTGTATAGGAATCCTAGTGATTTTTCTACATTGATTTTTTTATCTTGAGACTTTGCCGAGGTTGTTTATTAGCTTAAGAAGCTTTTGGGCTGAGACTATGGGGTTTTCTAGATATAGGATCATGTTGTCTGCAGACAGGGATAGTTTGACTTCCTCTCTTCCTATTTGAATGCCCTTTATTTCATTGTCTTCCCAGATTGCCCTGGCCAAAAAATTCAACCCTATTTTGAATATGAGTGGTGAGAGAGGGCATCCTTGTCTTGTGCCAGTTTTTAAGGGGAATGCTTCCAGCTTTTTTCAGTATGATGTTGGCTGTGGGTTTGTCTTACATGGCTTTTATTATTTTTTGTTTTCATTCAATGCTTAGTATATTGAGAGTTTTTTAACATGAATAGATGTTGAATTTTATCAATAGCCTTTTCTACCTCTATTGAGATAATTATGTGGTTTTTGTCTTTAGTTCTGTTTATGTGATGAGTCACATTTTTTTGATCTGCATATGTTGGACCAACCTTGCATCCCAGAGACAAAGCCTAGTTGACCATGATGGGTAAGCTTTTTAATGTGCTGCTGGGTTTGGTGTGCTAGTATTTTGTTGAGTACTTTTGCACCGATATTCATCAAGGATATTGGCCCAAAGTTTTTTTTGTTGTTGTTGTTGGATGTCTGCCAGGTATTGGTGTCAGAGTGATGCTGACCTCATAGAATGATTTAGGGAGGAGTCCCTCTTCCTCTATTTTTGGAATAGTTTCAGTAGGAATGGTAAGAGCTCTTCTTTGTACATCTGGTAGAATTTGTCTGTGAATCTGTCTGGTCTCGGGCTTGTTTTCATTAGTAGGCTATTTATTACTGCCTCAATTTCAGATCTTATTTTTGGTCTGTTCAGGGATTTAATTTCTTCCTGGTTCAGTCTTGGAAGGGTGTATATGTTCAGGAATTTACCCATTTCCTCTAGAATTTCTAGTTTATGTGCATAGAGATGTTCATAAGATTTTCCGATGGAACTCTATTAAAAACTGAGCAAAGGACATTAGTGGACACTTTTCAAAAGAAGACATACACGTGGCCAATGATCATATGTAAAAAAGCTCAACATCACTGATCACAAGAGAAATGCAAATCAAAACCACAATGACATATCATCTCACACCAGTCAGAATGGCTATGATTAAAAAGTAAAATAATTATAATAATGATAATAATAGATGCTGGCAAGGTTGTGGGATAAAAAGAATGCATATAGCCTGTTAGTGGAAGTGTAAATTTGTTCAACCATTGTGGAAGACAGTGTGGCAATTCCTCAGAGACCTAAAGACAGAAATACTAATCGACCCAGAAATCCCATTACTGGGTGTATACCCAAAGGAATATAAATACTTCTATTATAAAGACACATGCACACATATGTTCATTGTAGGACTATTCACAATAGCAAAGACATGGAATCAACCTAAATGTCCATCAATGATAGGCTAGATAAAGGAAATGTGGTACATATACACCATGGAACACTATGCAGCCATAAAAAGGAATGAGATAATGTCCTTTGCAGGGAAACTTATTGAGCTGGAGACCATTACCCCAAGCAAACTAATGCAGGAACAGAAAACTAAATATCACATATTCTCACTTATATATGGGAGCTAAATGATGAGAATACATGGACACATAGAGAGGAGAAACACACATTGGACCTATAGGAGGGAGAAGGCTCTGAGGAGGGAGATGATCAGGACAAATAACTAATGGGTGCTGGGCTTAATACCTGGGTGATGAAATAAACAGTATAACAAACTCCAATGACACAGCTTTACCTGTGTAACAAACCTGCACATGTACCCCTGAACTTAAAATAAAAGTTAAAAAAAAACAAAATACCTTTGCTTTGTGTCTAAAGTGAAAGTTAATCTGATCCAAGTAAGGGCCAAAAGGGCTTGCTTATATGTAAAGCACAATAATCATAGTGCTTGGATTCTGGCTTATGTGCACCAGTGGGCCCACACCTAGACTAGGTGGGTGCAGAATGGGGTTTCAGTCCTTCTGTGGTGTACTGGAGCTGAAGCTTCTGTTATTCTAACCCCATTAGTGATATAATTATAAAAACGTCAAGACTGAGACTGAGGGATCTAATACAGAGACCCTCATTGCATTAGGAGCCAACTGATTTAGGCACTAGATTATTTGTTATTCTATATTTCTAACCCCATTGGTGACATAATTATAAAAACGTCAAGTCTAGGAATGAAGGATCTAATACAGAGACCCTCATTGCATTGTGAGCCAATGGATTTAGGCACTAGATAGTCATAAGCCTTTTATAAATCTATAAAATAATTATGAAGACAAAACAGACGCACCTGTGCACACCCTCACATATGCATGTTTTCCAGCTTCTTAATAAAAGTACTAATAAAAGGTAGAGACTTAAAATAATTGGGACTTAAGAGACATAGATTTTTCTCTAGACCTTTTTCTTGTCTTCTGTAGATCTCAATATTCCAAAATATAAATAAGAGGGTTAGGCTAGATAAGCCCTAAGCTGCTTCTGGCTCTAACATTCTGAGTGTCTGTAGTTGTATAAAGACTTATAGAAATGCGCAATCCTTTTTTTTTTTTTTTTTTTTTTTTTTCTGAAACAGAGTCTCACTCTGTTGCCCCAGGCTGGGGTGCAGTGGCGTGATCTCTGCTCACTGCAACCTTGACTTCCTGGGCTGCAGAGATCCTCCTGCCTCAGCCTCCTGAATAGCTGGGACTACAGGTGTGCACCACTACCCCTGGCTAATTTTCGTATTTTTTTTTTAGAAACTGGGTTTCACCATGTTTCCCAGGCTGGTATTTGACTCCTGGGATCAGACAATCTGCCTACCTTGGCCTTCTAAAGCATTAGGATTACAGGAATGAGCCACCATGCCTGGTCATAAATGCCCAATCTTTGAACCCAAAACACATTTTGCATTATCAAGTTTGATGTTTTGATTTGAATTTTGCTCCTTTTAAACTGAATGACTAAAACATAAAAAGAAAAATAACCTTTCAGAAACCAGCTTTAGATCAGTGTGGCTTAATTAACCTATCAAAGAAACTTGTCCATTACTTTAATTTGCTTTGAAGGCCAAAGGTACTAACTAGACTGATTGTGGAAAACATTTGAGTGGAACCAATGAAGAATGTGGTCCAGTTTGATTGGCAGTAAAACAAAATTCATATGGTGGCCTGCAAAATTGAGATATTTGGTCAAATGTCTTATTTGCATTATAAGCAACTGGAGGATAAGGCAATCCTAATTTTATAAACCGATATACCATATATCAAAGAAAACACTAGAAGAAAAACCTAGGAAAATAGAAGCCTTTGCAGTTTTTCAATATTCCTTGGATTGAAAACGTTTCTAAAATAACTCTAAAGAAATTTGACCAAATGATTTTGAAAATATATGTTCTCCATTCTCTGGGCAGAACTAAAACTCAAATTAAGATAATGCATCATTTAGTCTCAAGCGATTGCAAAATAACTACAAATAGTGGTTAGTATTTATTGAGCACTTACTATTCATCGGTTATTGTCCTAAGTGCTTCAAATCTATTTATTTATCCTAATGGCCCAGTATGGAAGGTGGTAGTATTTTCCTGACTTTAGAAGTAAGGCAATGGAAGCACAATAGGGTCAGTAAATTGCCCAAGATCAAATGCCTAGTGAGTGGTAAAGGCAACACTTGAGCTCTTCAATATTTCTTACTGAGAAAGCTGATGCTTTTATTTATCACTCTACACTGTCATAGTTAGATTAACTAAATTTAACATTGTGTTTAGATAATTAATATTCTGTTTAAGCAAACTAGAAGTGTAAATGAGACAGAAAGAAGAATATTTATCTTACTTAAAAGTAAGCTGTCCAAGTGTTCTCATTGTTCAATTCCCACCTATGAGTGAGAACATGTGGTGTTTGGTTTTTTGTTCTTGCGATAGTTTGCTGAGAATGATGGTTTCCAGTTTCATCCATGTCCCTACAAAGGACATGAATTCATCCTTTGTAATGGCTGCATAGTATTCCATGGTGTGTATGTGCCACATTTTCTTTTTTTTTTTTTTTTTTTAGAGATAATATACTTTTATTACAGATTTTTATAGCAGAAATGAATATAACAGTTATGTGGCTCTCCAGATCATAAGATACTGAATTGTGCATTGTTGTCTTGTGCGTATTTTTCTTTTTTTTTTTTTCTTTTATTATTATTATTATTATTATTATACTTTAGGTTTTATGGTACATGTGCGCAATGTGCAGGTAAGTTACATATGTATACATGTGCCATGCTGGTGCGCTGCACCCACCAACTCGTCATCTCGCATTAGGTATATCTCCGAATGCTATCCCTCCCCCCTCCCCCCACCCCACAACAGTCCCCAGAGTGTGATGTTCCCCTTCCTGTGTCCATGTGTTCTCATTGTTCAATTCCCACCTATGAGTGAGAATATGCGGTGTTTGGTTTTTTGTTCTTGTGATAGTTTACTGAGAATGATGATTTCCAATTTCATCCATGTCCCTACAAAGGACATGAACTCATCATTTTTTATGGCTGCATAGTATTCCATGGTGTATATGTGCCACATTTTCTTAATCCAGTCTATCATTGTTGGACATTTGGGTTGGTTCCAAGTCTTTGCTATTGTGAATAATGCCGCAATAAACATACGTGTGCATGTGTCTTTATAGCAGCATGATTTATAGTCCTTTACATTTTCTTAATCCAGTCTATCATTGATGGGGGGAGGGGGGAGGGAAAGCATTAGGAGATATACCTAATGTAAATGATGAGTTAATGGGTGCAGCACACCAACATGGCACATGTATACATATGTAACAAACCTGCACGTTGTGCATATGTACCCTAGAACTTAAAAGTATAATAATAATAATAATAAAAAGAAAAAAAAATAAATAAATAAAAAGTGAAAAAAAAAGTAAGTAAGCTGTCTTAAATGTATCATTTATTTGCAAGTCATCAATTAGGTCAATCATAACTGTCTTATCTGTTTCTTGAACTAGGATTTTGTAGAACTTATACATAAAATTTTTAAATAAAAATGCCATTATGTATATGTATGTATACATATATATCTGAAAGCTATATGCATATTACTATGTCTTTCTATTTGTCTGTCTACCTAGCTATCTGTTTCATTTCAAATTGCTATAATTTAGTCTTTCTTACTAATTCAAATTGGTTTTAGCTTGAATTACCCAGCATTGGTAGTTTCTAATATGCATTATCCTTTATTAAAATGGGATATTTTTCTTATTGAGAATATTTTTCCTTCCACTCTGTTGAAGCAAATTTGGATACAATAAATTCATCTATTTTAAGAATACAGTTAGAATTCAGGCAGAGTAAATTATTGGCAATATTGTAGCACCAAAACAGGATACAGTCAGGAGCCCTTCTTAGTAATAAATAAAATTGTGTTTCTATTATTTGTGTATCAATAAAAACTATCAATCACACAATAACGACCAAGAATTTCAAGGATCTCTAGTCTCCACAAGAGATGATCTTGTTCAAATTTTTTGGTGCTATGCTCTGGATAGAGTATATGCGGTATCCTTCCGGAAGAGAAGAGGGATCACTAGTGTATCACAAGAGCCTCAGTGTCTGACATATAGTAGGCTATCAATAAGAAGTAGTTCTTGGATGAATTAATGGAATGAGTTACTAATAATAAAAATAATGTAAAAAAAACAGTGTATAAACAAAGACACATTTCCGCAGAAGGGTTTTTGAGAATGAAGCCCAATGACTAGAGATTAATGATAGATTTTCCATAAAAGTTACCTACAGAGACATCTAAATTGGAAAGGAAGAAGTAAAATTATCTCTGTTTGCAGATGACATTATTTTATATATAGAAAACTACAAAGATTCTACCCTGAAAAAACTGGTAAAACTAACACAAATTCAACAAAATAGCAGGATATAAATATAGCACCCAGAAATCAGTTCCATTTTGGTACAGTAACAATGAGGAATTCAAATCTGAATTAAAGAAATAATTCCATTTAAAATATCATCAAAAATAATAACATACTTAAGAATAAACTTAACCAAGAAATCAAAATCTTATAAACTGAAAACTACAAAACATTGCCAAAATAAATTGTCAAATACAGAAATAAATGGAAAAAAATATGTATTAATGGGTTGCAAGACTTAATATTGTTGATATGTCAATACTACCCAAAGCTATCTACAGATTTAATACAATTCCTATCAATGTCTCAATGAAGTTTTTTGAATAAATACGAAAATCCATCCTAAAAAATCAAAATCTCAAGGGATTCCAAATAACCAAAAAACCTTGAGAAAGAACAAAGTTGGATGTCTCACATTTTCTGATTTAAAAACATACATCATAGCTATAGTAATCAAAATAGTGTACTACCAGTATAGAGACACACATAGATGAATTGAATAGAATAGAGAGTCCAGAAATACACCCTTGCATATATGTTCAAATGATTTTTTAAAAATCATGTTTGAGACTATCAAAAAGATAGTCTCTTCAAAAAATGGTGTTGGGAAAACTGTTATACACAACAGAATACCAGTCAGCAATAAAAAGAAATCCTTCCATTCATGGCATCACCGATGGTCTGGAGTACATTAGGTTAAGTTAAATAAGACAGTAACAGAAAGTTAAACACTATGTATGTTCTTATATCTGAAAGCTAAAAAAAAAGTTGATCTCAGAGATGTAAACAGTAGAAAAGAGTTAACTAGAGGCTGGTACCTCCTAGAGGTAGAAGGATATTGAATGTTTCCAACACAAAGAAATGATAAATGTTTGAGATGATGGATATGCTAATTACTCAGATTTTTCACTATACATTATATGTATCAAAACTTCACTGTGTACCTCATAAATATGCACAATTATTAGATGTCAGTTAAAAATAAAATAAAGATGATGAACATATTCATGGCCCCCAAGAAGTTTCCTCATGCCCCTTTATAATAAATTATTTGTTTATTACCCTTTCTCCCATCACTCTATCCCTAGGTGACTCATAATCTGCTTTCTGTCAACATGAATTAGTATGCATTTTCTAGAATTTTTTATGAATGTAATCATGTAGTATGTATTTCTTTTGTCCGGCTTCCTTTTCTCAGAACAGTTGTTTTACAATTCATTCATTTCATTGAATGAATCAATATTTTATTCCTTCTTTACAGCTGAGAGAATTTCATTGAATGGAAATGCCTCGATTTATTTATTCATTAATTTGCTGATGGACATCTGGATTGTTTTCAATTGTCATCCATTACAAATAAAGCTGCTATGAACATTTGTGTACAAGTATTTGTATGAGCATATATTTTTATTTATCTTGGGTAACTATAGTAAATACCTAGGAGTGGAATGGCTGGGTTATAGAGTAGGCACATGTTTATCATTTTAAGAAACCATACAACTGTTTTCAAACTGTTTCATTTCACATTACTGTCTTCACTAATAAAATGACTTTTTTAAATGTAAAAAGGAATGAAGTTTGACCCTCATCTTATACCATATACAAAAATTAGCTGAAGCTTGATCAAAGACCTAAATGTAACAGCTGAAATTATAAAACTGTTTAAATAAAACACAGTGTGAATGTTTTATGACATTGGGTTCAGAAATAACTCCTTGGATATATCAAAAAATGCACAAACAACAAAAGGAAAAATAAAGGAGCTGGACCTCATCAAAATTAAAACCTTTTTTTTTGCATAAAATGGCACTATCACCAGAATGAAACAGCAATTCATGGAATCAGAGAAAATATTTTCAAATCATATATCTGAAAAGGGATAGATATCCAGAATACATGAAGAATGCCTATAACTCAGCAACAAGAAAACAATCCTGTTGAAAAATAGACAAAATAATTGAATAGACATTTGTCCAAATACTGTATACAAATGGAGAATGAACTCATGAAAAAAATGTTTAATATCATTAATCATTAGAGAAATGCAAAATAAAACCTCATTAGTAATTTACAACCATTAGAATGGCTATTATAACAATTAATAAATCAATAACAGAAAATACAAAGTATTGGCAAGAATGTGGAGAAATTGGAATCCTTGTGCATTGCTGGCAGGAATGTAAAATGATGCTACTGCTGTGAAAAACAGCATGGCTATTCCTCAAAAAATTAAACATAGAATTACTATATGATTTAGCAATTTATCTTTTGAGTATATGTCCAAAAGAAATGGAAGCAGAAAGTCAAATACATACTTATATACCTGTGTTCATAAAAGCATTATTGACAATAGCAAAAAATGGAAGCAATCCAAGTTTCTATACAAGAATGAACAGACTAAGATGTGGTATATATAATATCCACATCTTAATATATGTAATATATATGAATATTATATATATTATATATATGAATATTATTCAACCTTATAAAGGAAGGAAATCCTCACAAATACTACAAAATGGATGAGGCTGAAAGACAGTATACTAAGTGAAATCAGATAGTCACATAATAACTGGCAGTATTCTCCAAGTCAATATAGAAGTACATGCATATATGTGTTTGTATCTATATGGATATGGAGATATATATATATGTGTGTGTGTGTGTGTGTATATATATATATATATATATAGAGAGAGAGAGAGAGAGAGAGAGATGTGTAATATCATTTTATCTTATGTGAACTCCACATTCTACCATCACTCCATCCCCTGGCAACCACCATTCTACCGTCTCTATGAATTAAAGAGTAGTGTTGAACAGGTATAGAGTTTCAGTCAGGAAAGATGAAAAGGTTCTGGAGATGGATGATGGTGATGGTTGCACAACAGTGTGAATGTACTTAATGGGCCATAGAATCGAAGTCTTAAAATGATAAATTTTATGTTACATATATTTTATCACTTTAAAAAATATATTTTTAAAAAGTTACCTGAAGACAAGCAGAGAGTGGCACAGAAATCACTTCCAAGCTCTGTAACCTATAAACCTATATGATCACAGCTCAAGCACTTACTATCCTTTGTAAAGCCTTATTTTGTTGGTGCTTTGCATTTTGATGTTGCTTTTAGCTTTGTGTGACATCCTGAAACTGGGTGAAAATTCTCATACTAACAATCTCCAATCGTAACAAATGCTCCTACTACCTGAGTTTGTATGACTGCGTTTTTTAACAGTATTTTCATTGTACCCCGATTTGTTTTATTTCTGACCTCCTACAAAGTCCCCAGAAGATAATTTGTCAATACCCACTGCTTTCTATTTATGATGACAATCAAACTAGCCTAAGAAACACAATTTGTGACTTAGTAAATGATCCATGATGTACTTAAGATGTAGTCTGCCACTTTGTACAAAAAATGGTCTAATTTTTGTGAAGAGGAACATAAGCTAACATATTATACATCTCTCCATATATATATATATATATATATATATATATATATATATATAGACTTGGAGAATACTGCCAGAACTTTAGAGCATTCATGAAAAACTATCACTGACTTTGTTTATATAATTTTTACTGTGATATTATCCACAAGCATATTAAGTGTTACCACTTTTAAATGTCCAAAATTTATATTTTAGAAATAACAAAGATAAAAAATACCTGTTCAGAAAAAGAAAAAACCTATGTGATCTTAGGCAATTCACTTTCACAAGCTATTTTGTCTCTCTGAATTTATTTCTTTATTTTTGAAATTAGAATCATTTTAGCACCTAATTTATACACTGTTTTGAGAATTAAATGAAATAATACAAGTAAAGTGTTTAGCACAACATTTGGCACATGGATGCTTGATAATGTGGTTTTTTCTTCCTGTTGTCATTGCTGTTGATGGTGTTATCAAGGGCAAGAGGGCTTCCTACCATGTGTATACTTCCGTAAGGCTGTTTTGAGGGGAATGGAATATTCTTCAATATTTGGAACATTAAAAATACTTTAGTCAATGTATTCTGAAGACCCTAAGTTGTCTTTTGCCAATAGCCAGAGGAAAAAATTGTCGGGTTTTGTTGACTAAATGTATATTGGAAGTATTAAAGAGATGATGCCTACATCTGTTGTTGAAGAAAATGCTAAATTCTGATTAAAGATCGGTGAAAATAAATACTATTTCCCTTTCTGTGGCCATAGGCTCTTTGATTTCAGGTTAAGAACCCTCAGGTGAAATAAAGAAACAATGATGTCTATATATAGAAAGTAGAAAAAATAAAATAAGCTAAAGTAATTTGAAGCTTTGTTCCCTAGTACTTAGCAGATTTAGTTAGTTCTATGTAGACAGAGATATAGATTTTTTAGGAGGACTGCTAAATGTGGGGGTTAAAAGATAATACATGAAAACTTCCCATGGGACAGAAATATGAAACTGTAGTGCTTGGAAAAGACAGGATAGAGATGAAGGTCATAAAGTAATTTTCATATATATCTATATGTAAATTGGAGAATCTGAATGGTTAACATCCATTCACAAAGAAGAAGTAGAGTTGTGCAGCATAATTTAGTTTAGAATCTGCAATAAAGGAAATAGTTTCTGCTATTTGACAGCTGGGAAAGTTATTTCTCTGTTATAAGGAGATTGGAGAAGATGAACTCTTAAGTTTTCTACCATATTTTATTTTATAATATTATGAGTTTTAAAGAAAATTGAGGATGGAACTCGTCAATACTCATATTTGGGGGTGTAAAGAGAAATAAGAGGCAACAAGGCAAACACGAATGATGTGGTCAAAGGAGTGGGAAGACATTCAAAATAGTTTACAGTTTAAGAAGAAAGGAGAAGGGAGAGAATTTGGTGAAGGGTATGGTTAGCTGTAAATAATTCAAGAAAACACAGAAGATACTTTACAATCTTCAATCACACATATCCAGCAGAGTTGTAAGGGGCAAGGGACAGTTTGTAAGCAATTAAGAAGCTATAATGTGGTGAATATAATGAGGCGAGAAATGTAGATTATTTTTAACAAGTTTGCTGTCTGTAATACTAACAAAGATCTGGCTCTTGACAGTCTCCCCAGTCTTAGTTTTTGTTTATCTTACCCTCTCCTCACATATTAAAAGCTGCTTCCTTGCTTGTATTTTAGAATATTTTGTTCATAGTTACCATGCTACTTTTGTTTTCTTTTACAATAAGGAGGTCCAAAACAGGTAACACAGTGACTGGAACATATAGATGCCTTATAGATGTTTGTGGGATGGATACAGTGATAAATGGGTAATAATAGAGTAAGATGAATTTGTACTGCTCCTCAAAATTGCTGATCAAGGGATCAGTGGCGATCTATGGGGAGATCTCCTGATATGTTGCCTGGTTCTGGATTTGGACCTACCCTGATCAACATTTGTATCAATAATGTAAATAAGCACAAAATTTCCAGGTTATCTAATCTGCAGGTTATACAAAGCTGGAGTGGTAACTAGATGTTAGACCATAGAGTCAACATTTACAAATCTCTAGCCTCTCTGATTAGGAGACGAAAGCACATACTTTTATACACAAAATAGTTGCATATAATTTCAGGGGCTAGAGTGATGGACTAAAAATTAAAGACTAAAAAGTAGTAATAAAAGGGAATTTGGCAGGTAAAAGGTAAAATCATATGTTTATATTAAAATATTCAACATTATGTATTTTGCTTGGGGGTGACCTGGCTTTACAGTAAAGTCTGTGCAAAAGGCCTGGGGTTCAAGACCATAAACTGATAAAGAGAAAAAGTCAGTGCCATTCTTGGCTCTACTGAGGAATATTTAGTGTCCAAAGTAAAGATAAGAGGTATCAGTCCACTGTCTTCTGCATGAATTGGACTTCACTTAAAGTGGCTTGTTCAGTCACAGAGACACCATGCTCTAGGAGGATCATTTGATAAGGGTGGCTAGGATGGTGAAGAGGACAGGATCATGCCATTTATTATGGGTTGAATTGTGTCCCCCCTCAAACAAAAAAAAAATATGTTGAAGTCTAACCTCCAGTACCTCAGAATGTGACCTTATTTAAATATAGGGTCTTTACAGAGCCAATCAAGTTAAAATGAGGTCATTAGGGTGGGTCTTACTCCAATATTACTGACCTCCTTATTAAAAAAAAAAAAAAAGGAAATTTGGACACAGGCATGCGTAGAGGAAAGATGATGTGAAGAGGTGCAGGGAGAATGTCATGTGACGATGAAGGCAGAGGTTGAAATTATGCTGCCATTAGCCAAGGGAAGTCTGGGGCTACCAGTAGCTGGAAGAAGAAAGGAGGATCCTTTGTCTACAGAATTTGGAAGGAGCATGGTTCTACTGACACATTGATTTCAAACTTCTAGCCTCCAGATTTACAAAATAATAAATTTCTGTCTTTATAAGCCACATAGTCTTGTCATACTTTGTTATAGCAAGGCTAGCAAACTAATAAACCACTGAAGAGCAGTTAAGGAACCAAGGGAAGAGTAGCTTAGTGGACAGGATGGTTATGATGGTTAATTTTCCATGTTTTTATTCAATGATTCTTAGTGGTAGTTCTGGCCCAGAAAAAAAATTACAGCTTCAGAAAAATCAAGAAAACAGTCAAATCTTTAGCTTCCTGCACTTGGAGTTGTTTTTGGCTCGAGGGAACAAGAAGAATTGAATTTAAGAACTGATTGCCAGAAAGCAAAAATAATGATTAATTTGTTTTGTTTTTAATCTTCACCCACTTTTCTGTATACTCTTTTTTATTAGATGTCCTGTATTTGTACCACTGACATGTTAATATTAACGTATATATGCACCATAATAATTTTAAGAACTATTTTACATTCTTTCCCAGAGGTTTATGTGTTTATTTTCTACTTCTATAATAAAAATGTAAATATATTCTCACAGTTCTGATTTTAGAGAACAACACACAAACAAAAGTTTCTCTGTACATAGCTGGAAACCTGTGGCAGCATTAAACATGTCCAGTAGTTCTACACATTTTAGTAGTTACAACTTAGGTCTGTTTAGCTCTGTCTGATGGATTTTTTAAAAAAACTTCCTAGGTGAATAACGAATCCAAGGGGAAAGCAGGCAGGCAGCCAGTCAGCAAGCCAATGACATCTATGAAATATTTGTTCATCTTGGCAGTCATCCTGGCACTGTGTTTGTCTTCTTGGAATAAGTGTCTGATTGACAGATACTTTTTAAATGTGACCGGTGAATAAGATGCCTTTGGTAGCCACTAAGCCACTAGTTCTTGACTAATTAATATACTCAACCAATTATTGAGCCCTGTGAGAAAATATATGCTCTATAGATATGGAGGTAGAATAGGTAGAGATAATATAATTAGTATGGTTTTCTTAGAGAACCCTCCAGAATTCAAACACATAAGTAGTCGTTAACCCATTCAGAATAGTTAACATGGAAGACTCATCTAAATATTTCATATAAAAATATCCATATATTTTTTGGAGATTGACAAGGTAAGACAAAAGGAAACAAATCCTGTGAAGAACAATTCCAGTATACAACTTATTTTAGAAGACCTGAGAGATGCAAATTACAATTGTTTTGCCTCAGTGCCTTTCTAGGGCCACAGTGTGGTAAAAAACTGAACGTCTTCCAACAGAAATAGTCTCTAAAGTGGTTTGCAGGCATTTGAAGTCCTGGTCAAGAAGATCCATCAAAGTGTGGGAATAAAATATTAGAATTTATCTTTAATTTTAATATTCCCCTCTTTTGATTAATATTTGTGTTGGGTTTTATGATGCACTTAATAATTAGTATACTAGTACATGCATATAATTTATAAATGAATAAAATGTATCTGTTTAGATACATGCTCATTTTTTAAATGTGGAAAATATTAGTACCTAATTCCTAGGATTGTGCCAAGATTAAATGAGTTAGTATACGTCACATACTTATAACAGCACCTGGAAAATAGAGAGCACTATATAAGGGTCAGTTATTACTATTACAGTGTACAGTTGTAGGAGATTTAATGAACTCCCCTCCTAGGAATATACGTGGAGAGTGGTACTCAGTAAGTGTTAGCTATTATTATTAAAATAGTAGCTAAATATTCTATATACCCAAATCTCACCAAAATGATAGCATAAATAGAAAAAAATATGTATAAATCAGTAACAACCTTGGAAAACTGAGTAGGTGACATTAGTGAGTCAGGAACTATGAGAAATATCTACATATTATCATGTAAATGAGACCAGTATGACATGAAAACCCACAGGACTGAGAAACTACAGTGCAATACAGGTGGAAAAAGACACTGAAGGAAACTGAGTTTTCACATGAAATCATGGAGAAACCCCAACATTAGAAACGTAAGAGATTAGGCATAGATGATAGGTAGCTGATGGGGATGGCCAAAGGGATAGTTAATTTTAATTAATTTTAAATTAGGGTATCTTACCTACAGAATATGTCACAATGGGCACAGAAACACGATATCCTTGGGACAAGGTCTTTGGCACACTAAAGGCCTGCACAGCAGTCTATTCCTTTAGCATCAGTCCAATTCACTACCAGTGAAAGAGTTAATGTCAAAAATACTAGAAAAACTCACCCCACCTCCTAATTCTGATTAATAAGGCCCTCATTTGTGAAAATTTTCAGAAAACCAAGATTCATTAGACTTTTGAAGGAACACAGTGGAAAGCATACATTGATCAGTGAAATCAGTCCCTAAGCAAAACACATTAATGGTTCCCCAGTAATTTGTTTTCTAACTTATGAGAACTTATAGAACCATTTCATCTATACTTAAAGTCAAGAGGGCATTGTGACTTTAAAAACAAAAATGGGCTTCTACGATAGAGAAACAAGCAGAAAGATCTAATTATGGGAGATTAAAACATGATAGCTGGTATTTTAAATAAATCAGTTGGAAGGGCTGAAATGGTAGAATTGGCATACCTAACTACAAAATTTTATCATTTAGAAGACTGTAGAAAAGGATTCTCTTGAAATATATTGCAAAAAGATAACAATGAAAACTATAAGAGAACACTTTTAAGACATGGAAAAGGCATATTAGACCAAAACAATCAATAAGAAGAAAATGGAGGTGAGAGAAGAAACAAGCTTTTTTTTGAAAGACTTTCTTCTCTCGGTTTCTGAAAAATACTATTTCCTGGATTTGCACTTACTTTAATGGCTATTTCTCTTCCTCCTGAGCTAGGCACTCATTCTCTTTCTAAACCTTGGCTATTAGAGTATCCCAGGGCTCAATTCTCAATCTTCTTTTCTCCATTTAAACTCATTACTTAGATGACTTTATTCAGTTGCAAGAATTTAAATACCATATATATGTGGATAATTTCAAAATTTATATATCAACTTCCATCTGTTACCTGAACTCACATACAGTCATGTGCCATTTTATGACAAGGATATATTTTGAGAAGTGCATTAAGTAATTTTGTCTTTGTGTGAACCTCATAAAGTGTACTTACACAAAACGAGATAGTGTAGCCTACTACACAGCTAGGCTATATGGTATAGCCTATTGCTCTTAGGCTACAAATCTGTACAGCATATTACTATACCGAATATGGGAGGTAATTGTAACACAAAGGTGAGTATTTGTATATCTAAACATAGAAAAGGTACAGTAAAATTAGAGCGTAAAATATCAAAAACATTAAAGCTACATAGGGCCCTTACTATGAATTGAGCACACAGGACTGGAAGTTGCTCTGGGTGTCAGTGAGTGAGTGGTAAGGGAATGTGCAGGCCCAAGACATTACTGTGTACTACTGTACACTTTGTAAACATTATATACTTATGCTGTATTCACTTTATGAAAATGTATTTTTCCTTTATTCCATGATAAACTAACCTTATCTTAAGGTAACATTTTTACTTTACAAACCTTCAACTTGTTTTTAACTTTCTGACTCTTCAGTAATAACACTTAAACCACAAAACGTTGTACAGTTATACAGAAGTATTCTCTGTTTATATCCCTTTTCAACAGGCTCTTTTCTATTTTTAAAATTTTCTATATTTTTTATTTTTTAAACTTTTTGCTTAAAAACTAAGACACAAACACATGTATTAGCCTAGGCCTACCCAGGGTCAAGATGGTCAATATCACTATCTGCTACCTCCACATCTTATCCCACTGGAAAGTCTTCAGGGGCAATAACACGTGGAGCTATTATCTCTCATAACAGTTCCTTCTTCTGGAATATCTTCTGAAGGACCCGCCTGTGGCTGTTTTACAGTCAATTTTTTTCATATAATTAGAAGGAGTACACTCTAAGGTAATGATAAAAAGTATAGCAAATAGATACACCAATAACGTTGCTTTTTATTGCCATTATCAAGTATTGTGTACTATACATAATTGTATGTGCTACACTCTTTTATTTTATTTTATTTTTGAGACAGAGTTTCGCTGTTTTTGCCCAGGCTAGAGTGCAATGGCACCATCTTGGCTCACTGCAACCTCCGCCTCCTGGGTTCAAGTGATTCTACTGCCTCAGCCTCCCAAGTAGCTGGGATTACAGGCACCCACCACCAAGCTCGACTAATTTTTGTATTTTCAGTAGAGACGGAGTTTCACCATGTTGGCCAGCCTGGTCTCAAACTCCTGACCTCAGGTGATCCGCCCAACTCAGCCTTCCAAAGTGCTGGGATTACAGGTGTGATCCACTGCGCCCGGCCTGTATGTGCTATACTTTTATATGACTGGCAATGCATTAGGTTTGTCTACACCAGCATTACCACAAACACGTGAGTCATGTGTTGTACTATGATATTTATGATGGCTTCCACATTACTGGGCTATAAGAATTTTTCAGTTCCATTACAATCTTATGGAACCACCACCATATTTGTGGTCCTTCATTTATGGAAACATTGTTATGTGATGCATGACGGAATTTAATTTCCCACACATCATGCGTTCATGAAGCTATAATTGGCATATAATATTAATGTGGCCAAACTAAATGTTTGTATTCCCCAACCCAATATGCTCCTCTTGTGGTGTTCCTTAAACTCAGTAAATGCCCAAACCTGAAGTCATTATTGACTTTTTTTTTTTACCTCCTCCAAACTAAACTTTCTGTAAATCTAGTGAACTCAAGCTTCAAAACATATCCAGAACCGTATACTTTCTCTGCCTCAAACCTGGATCCAAACATTTCTTCAGGAAATCCTGCTTCCTTTTAGTGGAGAATATAAGTTAGGCACTAAGATCTTGTTACTAGATATACTGATTGCTACTGGGGTGTCACTGATTTTAGACTTCTTCAGTGGTCAGTGCTAAAGCTACCACAGGGTTCTTCCTAACCTGCCCCCATTCAATATTTGTATTTCCTTTATTCCACTGTGAGAACCCTGCCTTCAAATAATATTCATATTTGTTCTATCCTAGAATATACAATTTCAGAATATGAAGCCAATATGAGTTCCAAAAGACAAACATAATGAGTAAAGTTCAAGATTTCTTTCTGTTTTAAGTGTATTTAGAGTATATCCTTGCCAGAGTACAATTTCAAATGTTACTTGAATTAAGTTTTTTTTCCTCCATGTGCTTAAGTTATTTACTTGAGAACTGTTGTGACCTTTGGGTTTGTTTTTAATTTTAGAGTCTCATTTATTAATCTTCTTGATTTATTTTATTGCTTGAATTAAAAAATTTACATGGTGCAAAAATCAAAACTTTTATACTCAGAAAATTTTCCTTTCTATTCCTCCACTCTTCACCCTAATCCTATATGTTATCATTTTAATTGGTTTCTGGTTTATCCTTTCTGTATTTCTTTTTTGGGAAAAACAAAAAACAAAACAAAACAAAACAAACAAAATAAAAACCTTATAACCAAAAGTAAATACTGAAAACCTAAAAGTGTCATGCCAAATGGACATAGGAGCCAGTTTGAGGTGGTTCCCACAGGTTACAGTTGAGATAATTTGGGCATAAAAAAGAATAACAATGACAATAAATTGAATTTTTAAATATTGAGTTCCTAGTGAACGCTATGTGGATATTTTTTCCAATAACTCTTTAGAGTTCCATATTTCTAAAACATAGAATAAAATTATATATCCAGAATCCAAGAACTCTCACTGCCTCCACTGCCATCATCTTAGTCCAAGCCGCAATCTTTCAGCATATAGATTATTGCAATAGCCTCCTAACTAGTCCTTCTGCTTCCACCTAACCTTCTCCAGAGAGGACTCATTAGTGGTCCACTCGAAATGTAAGTCACATAATGTGAACGTGCTGCTCAAAACCCTCCAGTGGCTTTCCAGGAATAGGCGTCAACGTCATTAAAATACACCCCCTAGTACTTTCTGTATTTTTAAAATAATGTTCCTGCTATAGACTGAATATTTGTCTTCCCTCCAGATTGATATGTTGAAATCCCAACCCTTATGTGGTTATGTTATGATGGTATTAGAAGGTAATGCCTTAGGAAGTGATTGGGTCATAGGATGAATGGGATTAATGCCCTTACATAAATGACTGAAGAAGCTTCCTCATCACTTTTTCCATGTGAGGATAAAATGAGAAGATAGCCATCTTCAAAACTGGAAGACTGACCTCGCCAGAACCTAGTCATTGTGACGTCATGATCTTGAGCTTCCAGACTGCCCAGAACAGTGAAAAATAAAATTCTGTTGTTTATAATCCACCCACTTTATGCTATTTTGTTATAGAAGCCTGAATATTCGGATAACTTTAAACATCACTTTGTTTTATGTGTGTGTGTGTGTGTGTGTGTGTTTATATTGATGATGCAGAGATGTGCTACGTAAATCCACAACTTTTTGATAAGATCCACAATAATTTTAGCACAATTTAGGGGAAGGCAGGGGCGATGTGAAAGCAGCAATCTATAAATTTCCATAACGACAAGCGATGACCATGTTATTTCTGATTTCCAAATGGTGAGCCGACTGATTTGAACTTAGTAATCTTCATTGAGAATTATAGATTATAAAGGCAGAGATAAACTGATTAGCAGCATGCCTACACTCTCCTTAATTCTTCTTCCAACCACAAAATATCATTTCCACTTTTAGACCTCCGAAGGAATCATGAGTAGAGATGGGAATGTTGTATGGAAGCTATTAAAAGCAATTCCCTCTTCTCCTCACCAAGGCCCAGTTTACTTTAGGTACATTCCACCAGTTTGCCCTTTATTTAGCCTCAGAGTTATTACACAGCTGTTATAGGTTATCAAACTTTCCCCTTATCTAAAATACATTTGTGCAACAGTGCTAGTGGTCACACAGAATTTTCTGGCTAATAAATATTGTTCATCATCTTCTTTTTCATTAAGAAACCTAACTTCTAGAATCACACACACCTGATTACAGCTATTACTTAATAGTTGGCTTTGTAGAGTCTTTGTCTACAAAAAAGAATTAACATATTGCCTACTTTGTAGTCTTCTTGGGTTGTATTCCAGCTCCACCATTTTACCATCTATCAGCTATGCCATCTTTGAAGTTACTTGCTCTTTCTGTGTAGTAGTTTTCCTATAAAATAGAATAAGACTTACTTCATAAGATTTTATGATTATTAACTATTAATAACTAAAAAATAATAAAATACAGAAGTTATTTATTGGGATCTCACTACAAGTTGGATTCTGTGCTAAGGGCTTTACATGTATTAACATATTGAATATCATAGACAAAGGCCTAGGTTGGTATATTAGAGAAAATTTTAAAATGCTAGAGTTGCCGTGGCTGCTGTGTAGTGAGTAAGGGAGAAAGTGGCACAAGATTAGGTGTTTAACATAAGAAAGAGCTACATCATGCCCGTTATAGGCTATGTAAACGATTTTGAATGTTATTTTAAACATCATGTAAGGCCTTTGAATTATATTAAGCCAGAAATACAGTAAGTTTCTAGAGTGTATCTAATCATGTGAAAGACTTAAACAGATCTCATTGTGAGAACTTAAAAAAATACATTAAATTTGTCTAACATGGTGGCAATAGTTGATCTTGACAAGAGTAGTTTTATGAGGATTTCTATGGTGAAACTCCAGTGTATTGTTTGCATCTGTGTCCCCATCCAAATCACATGTGGATTTGTAATTCCCAATGTTGGAGGTGGGGCCTGGTGGGAGGTGATTGGAACATGAGGGAGAATTTCTCATGAATAGTTTAGCGCCATCCTTTTTGTGCTATACTCCTGCTAGTGAGTGATTCCTCGTGAGATCTGGTAGTTTAAAAGTGTGTAGCACCTCCCACCCTTGATCCTGCTCCTGCCATGTAAGAAGTGCCTGCTCCCACGTCAAGTTCTGCCATGACTGTAAGTTTCCTGAGGCCTCTCCAGAAGTCCAGCAGATGCCAGCATCATGCTTCCTGTACAAACTGCAGAATTGGGAGCCAATTAAACCTCTTTTCTTTATAAATTACCCAGTCTCAGGTATTTCTTTATAGCAATGCAAGAATGGACTCATACACACTAGTGTATCTCTGATTGTAATGTCTGTAGTAACACCTAAAAAAATTAAATTGTTTGGGTTGTTTTTGAGGTTGTACACTCCAGAAAGGCAATGCATTATATGACTTCTATAAATCCCTTACAGTTCTCTGATTCCAAGATGTTCACTCTTTTCTGCATGGAATTTCTTAAACGAAAGTGAAATCTGAATCATAGACAACATTGCTATTGTTGGTTTTAAAGCAAGTTTTATTTCCACTTACCAACATGTACCTGGATATTTGATGAAAATTTCATCAATTCTTTTCTTGTATATTTGTATTTCAGAGAACTGATAGACAGAACCAAACTCGTAGCATATCCAATTTTTTTTTACCACATAATACCCGTCCAAATGATAATAATTCTCAGTTATCTATCTTCCATTTTTTTGTAATTTATCCATGACTTATTTTTCTATTCTGCTACTGTTAACTCTTCAACAATTTTGCTCTTCATTAGCACATCTCTCAGACAGTGAACAAGGAAAGCAACAAAAATAAGTTGAATCAAATCAGGTTGTTTTATTATACATCACCAGATCTCAAAAAGAAGCTGTAGGAAGAGAATGAAAATTAATTTCTGAATGGATATTTTGGATTATCTCAGTCTTAGCTAGTGCCCATGTATCAGAAAAATAATCAACTTTGTTATTGACAAAACTAAATCTAGTGTTTTTGATTTTATATAATTGCTAGATGGCTCTTACAATAATACAAATAACAGAAAATTCACAGACGGTTCTGAACGATATTCAGGAACCATTCAAAAGTGAAAAGATGCAGAACTACAACCCCTTTCTAGGACATCCCTGAAGGAGAGCGGTGAAGGGAAATCTTCCCAGTGAGCAGAACTTCGAGGAGTGCACATAGTTGTGCACTTTGCATGGAAGGAGAAATGGCCAGATGTGCGATTAGATACTGATTCATGGTCTGTAGCCACTGGTTTGACTGGATGGTCAGGGATATGGAAGAAGCCTGATTGAAAAATTAGTAACAGAGAAATCTGGGGAAGAGCTCTGTGGATGGACCTCTCTGAGTGGTCAAAAATTGTGAAGATATTTATTTCCAATGTGAGTGCTCACCAACTGGCGACCTTAGCAAAGGAGGATATTAAAAATCATGTGGATAAGATGACCATTCTGTGGACACCATGCAGCCTCTTTCCCCAGCCATCCCTGTCATCGCCCAATGGGCCCATGAAAAAAGTGGCCATAGTGGCAGGGATGGAGGTTATGCATGGGCTCAGCAACACAGACTTCCACTCACCAAGGCTGACCCGGCTATAACCAGTGCTGAGTGCCCAATTTGCCAGCAGCAGAGACCAACACTGAGCTCTTGATATGGCACCATTCTTCAGGGTGATCAGCCTGCTGCCTGGTGGCAGGTTGATTATACTGGACCTCTTTTATCATGGAAAAGGCAGAGGTTTGTCCTTGCTGAAATAGACACTTACTGTGGATATGGGTTTACCTATCCTACACACTATGCTTCTGCCATGACTACAATCCGTGGCTCACGGAATGCCTTATCCTTCACCCTGGTACTCCACACAGCATTGTCTCTGACCAAGGCACCCCCTTTATGGTTACAGAAGTGTGGCAGTGGGCTCATGCTCATGGAAATCACTGGTTTTACTATGTTCCCCATCATCCTGAAGTAGCTGGATTGATATAATGGTGAAATGGCCTCTTGAAGTCACAATTACAGTGCTATCTAGGCAACAATACTTTGCAGGGCTGCAGCAAAGTTCTCCAGAAGGCCCTGTATGCTCTGAGTCAGCATCCAATATATGGTACTGTTTCTCCCATAGCCAGGTTTCATGGGTCCAGAAATCAAGAGGTGGAAGTGGAAGTGGCACCACTCACCATCCCCCCCAGTGATCCACTGGTAAAATTTTTGCTTCCTGTTCCCACAACAATACATGCTGCTGGCGTAGAGGTCTTAGTTCCAGAGCAAGGAACGCTCCCACCAGGAGACACAACAATGATTCCATTAAACTGGAAGTTAAGATTGCCACCTGGACACTTTGGGCTCCTCCTACCTTTAAGTCAACAGGCTAAGACGGGAGTTACAGTGTTGGCTGGGATGATAGACCCAGACTATCAAGATGAAATCAGTCTACTGCTCCACAACGGAGGTAAGGAAGTATATATATATGGAATTCAGGAGATCCATTAGAGTGTCTCTTAGTATTACCATGACCTGTGATTAAGGTCACTGGGAAACTACAGTAGCCAAATCCAGGCAGGACTACAAATGACTCAGACCCTTCAGGAATGAAGTTTTGGGTCACTCCACCAGGAAAAAACCAGACAAACAAACAAACAACAACAACAAAATCAACGTGCTGAAGTGCTTGCTGAAGGCAAAGGGCATACAGAATGGGTAGTAGAAGTAGGTAGTCCTCAATACCAGCTATGACCACGTGACCAGCTGCAGAAACAAGGACTGTAATTGTCATGAGTATTTCCTCCTTCTATTGGTAAAAACATGTTTGTGTATGTATACACTTGTACCAAGGAAATATCTTCATTTCATATCCTTTCTACTTTAACATGTGACATAAGATTTATTGACTTCACATCAACATTTAAGTGTTGTTAACTTTATGTAATAGTATTTGGGTTGGGGATTGGTGCACTTCTGGTTGTATGAAGGACAATTGTATTATGTTACATGTAATTATAACCTTATTATTTTCTTTATTGAAGATTATGTGTTATTTCATAAGATGTGTATGGGTCCACGTTGACAAGCATGGACTGGTGATGGTTAATACTGTGTGTCAACTTGATTGGGTTGAAGGATATAAAGTATTGATCCTGGTGGTGTCTGTGAGGGTGTTGCCAAAGGAGGTTAACATTCGAGTCAGTGGGCTGGGAAAGGCAGACCCACCTTTAATCTGGGTGGGTACACTCTAGTCAGCTGCCAGCCCAGCTAGAATATGAGCAGGCAGATAAATGTAAAAAGAGAGACTGGCCTATCCTCCCAGCCTACATCTTTCTTCTGTGCTGGATGCTTCCTGCCCTCGAACATCGGACTCCACGTTCTTCAGTTTTGGAAGTCGGACTGGCTCTCCTTGCTCCTCAGCCTGCAGATGGCCCACTGTGGTACCTTGTGATCATGTGAGTTAATACTTAATAAACTTCCCATTATATAAATATAAATATAAATATATTTTTCCATTAATTCTGTCCCTATAGAGAACCCTAATACATCTAGCTTACACACTTAAAAGAGATGATAAGATAAAACAGTAAACCATTGTTTAACATTTGTACTAATCTGTACGAATAAGTAATTGTGTAGAAATAAAGGAAATATGCGGTGTTTGGTTTTTTGTTCTTGCGATAGTTTACTGAGAATGATGATTTCCAATTTCATCCATGTCCCTACAAAGGACATGAACTCATCATTTTTTATGGCTGCATAGTATTCCATGGTGTATATGTGCCACATTTTCTTAATCCAGTCTATCATTGTTGGACATTTGGGTTGGTTCCAAGTCTTTGCTATTGTGAATAATGCCGCAATAAACATACGTGTGCATGTGTCTTTATAGCAGCACGATTTATAGTCCTTTGGGTATATACCCAGTAATGGGATGGCTGGGTCAAATGGAATTTCTAGTTCTAGATCCCTGAGGAATCACCACACTGACTTCCACAAGGGTTGAACTAGTTTACAGTCCCACCAACAGTGTAAAAGTGTTCCTATTTCTCCACATCCTCTCCAGCACCTGTTGTTTCCTGACTTTTGAATGATTGCCATTCTAACTGGTGTGAGATGGTATCTCATTGTGGTTTTGATTTGCATTTCTCTGATGGCCAGTGATGGTGAGCATTTTTTCATGTGTTTTTTGGCTGCATAAATGTCTTCTTTTGAGAAGTGTCTGTTCATGTCCTTCGCCCACTTTTTGATGGGGTTGTTTGTTTTTTTCTTGTAAATTTGTTGGAGTTCATTGTAGATTCTGGATATTAGCCCTTTGTCAGATGAGTAGGCGCATATTCTCACTCATAGGTGGGACTTGAACAATGAGAACACATGGACACAGGAAGGGGAACATCACACTTCGGGGACTGTTGTGGGGTGGGGGGAGGGGGGAGGGATAGCACTGGGAGATATACCTAATGCTAGATGACGAGTTAGTGGGTGCAGCGCACCAGCGTGGCACATGTATACATATGTAACTTACCTGCACATTGCGCACATGTACCATAAAACCTAAAGTATAATAATAATAAAATAAAATTTAAAAAAAAGAAATAAAGGAAATAAGAACTTATGAAAGACTTCTTTGACACAGTATATATATCTGTATTCTGAAATTAGTCATTATGGTACTTCTATTCCAATGATGAGTCCATTAGTAACAGACTAAATGGATTAGAGATAGTTTCTTTGTCTTTATTAAGGATGGAGTTAACTGAGGCTTAACAAAATGGTTCAAGTCATTTTTTATTATAGAAAATATCATTGGTTTGACAGGTTTGATATGTTTAGGTTTTTAATGGAATTAGGTGCTCTGAACTATTTTTTCCTCTGAGACAGAAACCTCTTTAAACAAAACAAGAACAAATAAAGCATCATTAATATGCCCCCAAATATTTATTTTCCTTTTAATTTTTCTTTTCTTGACTATAACATTTTTATCTGGCTTGGGGCAAGGTCCCTTCATTGGGCCTCTATCAGTATGTTGGTGTAATATGATTTACATTAATTTTTTTGATAAATTATTTGGTTAATAGGTCACATTATTTTGACAAAATGTTGAATAGTTAATAAATTTAGCAAGTATTTAGCATATGCCTTCTATAAGAAACAGATTCTGTGTATTACATACACTTCCCATTTCTCCTCTTTTCAATGAAAACAGACTAATCTAAAAGTGATACAATTTTCTGTGAGAAAGCAATGAGAAAATGCCCAGCATTTATAAAACACTATAGCAAAATTATAATTTCATATCAAATACAAAAATTTCATATGCTGTCTAATGTCAGACATATCTGAATTTTGACACATATAATTGCATCTTATTTTTTAAGGTTGACTTTCTCCCTTTTACTGTGAGTGTTTACATAAGATGATAATGAGGTTCAAGTGATCAATTCTGTCCAAGTATTTGATTGTAACAAAGGAAGGCATCTGAATACCTAGAAGAATATAATTTTCTGCTTTTTAACATTCCTCAGGAAGTATGAACAGGTTGGTTGAAATTTTTTCCAACCCCTTCCTCCAGGAAAAAGAAGTCATGTTTCATGGCATTGCCAATATTAAAAATAAAACTTAAAAAAAACCAGATAAAATATTAGCACAACAATAATCACTTATCTATTATTATTTATATTATGTAATTTCCTTTAACTTTCTATTAAAATCACTGGTTAGTTTAAATGATCATGCTTCATATCACTCAACTAAAAACAAAACTTAAATATGTTTTGTACTGCTTCTAAGTAAGTCTATGCAAAGTCTACACAACTCACAGCAAAAATGAAAAAGTTCAATCAACCCTCTGTTTAGGCTACATGATGCCAAATTATGTTTGATTTTTCCCCATAGGATTGGCCAGATGTTTTAGCATTTTGCACACACAGCCTAAGAATGTATTCAACTACTTACTATCAAATGATTGTATCAGAGGATGGAAATTCATATGCCTACCTGCACCCATACTGGCAGGAATATACCCTTTCCATAAAGTGAAGCACACTTGTATAATTTTATGATGGTGTGTCGGTAGCAATATTTTATCTTGCATGGGAATTATGAGGACATACTGCATCTACATAAAACAGAAACTTGTTTTATCTAACCTCTGATAAATTAAGGTAATTTATTGTGCATAGTTTTTGCATGTGTTTAAAATGTCTAGAGCAGGTAATTATATATGCTTTTTTGAATATGTTGTAATATAAAGATTTTCTTCAATGATAGAATTGTGATCTCTAGGCCGAAATTTTAAAAGTAAATATGATGATAGATTTACAATTCAAAGGAACATAAATGAACAGACATACCCTTAAAAAAACAGCTGTCTACCTGACTGATCCAAGAAAATGAATATTGAAAACAAACATCTGCCCTGTGGTAGACAATATGGTAAAACTAATCACACTGAGCATAATGAATTTATTTTCTTTTCTGCTTACTATAAACTTGGCAAACTTTTTCTGGTATAAATATTTAAATGTAACAATGAGGTGAAACAACAATGTTCCAACATCCAAGATAGAGCCAGGAACATTTCTGGGAATTTTGAGGCCTCTGAGAAAGCTTACTCACAATCCTTTCAGAATTAGGCACCTCTTTGTCCTTAATTTTCTAATGAGCCTAATTGAATAATATACGTGATGACAGTGGTGGGCCGCCTGATGCAGCTGCTGCCATCACTCTGGCCACTGCAGGGAGGGTGCAGGGAGGAGGCAGCCCCTCCTACAGCCTTCTGCTCTGGGGGCTGCCATGATGAGGCCAGGCCACGTCGCCCACTGGTGGGGGAGCAGTGCATCAGGGAGCAGCCATTGAGCAGAGAGGGGCGCCAATGCGGACCTGGGATCATGCTTGGGGGGCTGGGGTGGGAAGAGGGAGAGGTGCCCTGGCCAGCAGGGAAGCCATTGTGCCCACCCCGCCTAGGGTGCCGGATTCCTGAGCCTCAGGAGGAGGCTCTGCACAGGGTCACTTGGGGCTTCATCCCCGGGGTCTGCCCCATGTCGTGGTGACCACCAAACCTGCCACTTCCAATGGCAGGGCTGGGGCCATGATTTGCACCATCCAGGGCTGCCCCTGAGCACTGGGGTAATAGAGGTAGCTCGTGGCATGTTGTCCTTGCCCTGCATGCCGGCCTGGGTCCAGCGAAGATCACAAGACTCTGCTCCAAGCTGTGAGGGGGCACAGCCAGAGCTGCATGCTCCACAAAGCAGTGGCAGCCAGGAGAAGGCAGCAGCCCCACCCCCTTGGGCACAGCTGAAGCCACCCAACTCTGGATGGTAGACTCAGGCTTCCCTGTGCTCTTGGGGGCTGGGAGCAGGCAGGAGCCCTATCCCCCAGGCATAGCTGCAGCCATCCAAGTAGGGGTGGTAGACTCGGGCCACCCTGTTCTCTTGGGGACCAGGAGTGGGCAGGAACCATGCCCTCCTTCCCCCATGCAACTGCAGTGCCCACATCAGGGTTATATAACCAGGCCTCCATGTGCTCTTGGGGGCCCTTACCCTTGTAGGTTCGGAGGTGCCTTGTCCTGCTGTAAGACCTCTGCCCACTCCTAGTGCCTGCTCCAATCTCAGAACACGGTTGGAGCCGAGCCTGGGCACTGTCACAGCCCAGCCAGTAATGCCCATGCTCAGGCCCTACCACCTTGCCCCCCTCTAGACATTGGGAGCCTGACAAGCACAGGGGGAAGGGAGGGTTGCTGAGGGCAGTTTAATGCTGGTCTGCAGGTGCCCCTTGGCATGAGTGGCCTGCACACCATGGTAGGTGGCAGGAGGCAGGCAGGCTCCTGGGTGGAAGGGTGTGGGTCCCCAGTGAAGGCCCCACATTTAGGCCATGGGACTGGGTTGCCAGACCCGCCAACCAGAGTGGGGACTTGTGGTGCCTTTTCCAATTTGTCCATGGTCTCCCATGGACCTATTGGCACCCTTGGCACACACTTCCTCTCCTCTGAGAAGCTACCCTCTCCAAGGCCTCCTCTCTGCTGAGAGCTGCAGTTGGTGGAATGACCAGCTGCAGAGAGGAGCTATCCTCTCTGCTGAAAGCTGAACACTTGTTCAGACCACCTGCCTGCAGAGAGGATCCACCCTCTCCAAAGCCTCCTCTCTCCTAAGAGCTGAACACTTGATGGGACGACCTGCCTACAGAGAGGAGCTACCCACTGCAGGTCTCCTCTGAGCTGTTGTAACCCTCAATAAAGCTTCTCTTCATGTTGCTCACCCTCCATTTGTCTGTGTACCTCATTTTTCCTGGATGCAGGAAATGGAATAAATGCTCCAATTAAAAGACACAGACTGGCAAACTGGATAAAGACTCAAGACCCATCAGTGTGCTGTATTCAGGAAACCCATCTCACGTGCAGAGACACACATAGGCTCAAAATAAAAGGATGGAGGAAGATCTACCAAGCAAATGGGAAACAAAAAAAGGCAGGGGTTGCAATCCTAGTCTCTGATAAAACAGACTTTAAACCAACAAAGATCAAAAGAGACAAAGAAGGCCATTACATAATGGTAAAGGGATTAATTCAACAAGAAGAGCTAACTATCCTAAATATATATGCACCCAATACAGGAGCACCCAGATTCATAAAGCAAGTCCTGAGTGACCTACAAAGAGACTTAGACTCCCACACATTAATAATGGGAGACTTTAACACCCCACTATCAACATTAGACAGATCAACGAGACAGAAAGTCAACAAGGATACCCAGGAATTGAACTCAGCTCTGCACCAAGCGGACCTAATAGACATCTACAGAACTCTCCACCCCAAATCAACAGAATATACATTTTTTTCAGCACCACACCACACCTATTCCAAAATTGACCATATACTTGGAAGTAAAGCTCTCCTCAATAAATGTAAAAGAACAGAAATTGTAACAAACTGTCTCTCAGATCACAGTGCAATCAAGCTAGAACTCAGGATTAAGAATCTCACTCAAAACCGCTCAACTACGTGGAAACTGAACAACCTGCTCCTGAATGACTACTGGGTACATAACGAAATGAAGGCAGAAATAAAGATGTTCTTTGAAACCAACGAGAACCAAGACACAACATACCAGAATCTCTGGGATGCATTCAAAGCAGTGTGTAGAGGGAAATTTATAGCACTAAATGCCCACAAGAGAAAGCAGGAAAGATCTAAAATTGACACCCTAACATCACAATTAAAAGAACTAGAAAAGCAAGAGCAAACACATTCAAAAGCTAGCAGAAGGCAAGAAATAACTAAAATCAGAGCAGAACTGAAGGAAATAGAGACACAAAAAACCCTTCAAAAAATAAATGAATCCAGGAGCTGGTTTTTTGAAAGGATCAACAAAATTGATAGACCGCTGGCAAGATTAATAAAGAAAAAAAGAGAGAAGAATCAAATAGATGCAATAAAAAATGATAAAGGGGATATTACCACCGATCCCACAGAAATACAAACTACCATCAGAGAATATTACAAACACCTCTATGCAAATAAACTAGAAAATCTAGAAGAAATGGATAAATTCCTCAACACATACACCCTCCCAAGACTAAACCAGGAAGAAGTTGAATCTCTGAATAGACCAATAACAGGAGCTGAAATTGTGGCAATAATCAATAGCTTACCAACCAAAAAAAGTCCAGGTCCAGATGGATTCACAGCCGAATTCTACCAGAGGTACAAGGAGGAGCTGGTACCATTCCTTCTGAAACTATTCCAATCAATAGAAAAAGAGGGAATCCTCCCTAACTCATTTTATGAGGCCAGCATCATCCTGATACCAAAGCCTGGCAGAGACACAACAAAAAAAGAGAATTTTAGACCAATATCCTTGATGAACATTGATGCAAAAATCCTCAATCAAATACTGGCAAACAGAATCCAGCAGCACATCAAAAAGCTTATCCACCATGATCAAGTGGGCTTCATCCCTGGGATGCAAGGCTGGTTCAATATACGCAAATCAATAAATGTAATCCAGCATATAAACAGAACCAAAGACAAAAACCACATGATTATCTCAATAGATGCAGAAAAGGCCTTTGACAAAATTCAACAACCCTTCATGCTAAAAACTCTCAATAAATTAGGAATTGATGGGACGTATCTCAAAATAATAAGAGCTATTTATGACAAACCCACAGCCAATATCATACTGAATGGGCAAAAACTGGAAGCATTCCCTTTGAAAACTGGCACAAGACAGGGATGCCCTCTCTCACCACTTCTATTCAACATAGTGTTGGAAGTTCTGGCCAGGGCAATTAGGCAGGAGAAGGAAATCAAGGGTATTCAATTAGGAAAAGAGGAAGTCAAATTGTCCCTGTTTGCAGATGACATGATAGTATATCTAGAAAACCCCATTGTCTCAGCCCAAAATCTCCTTAAGCTGATAAGCAACTTCAGCAAAGTCTCAGGATACAAAATCAATGTGCAAAAATCACAAGCATTCTTATACATCAATAACAGACAAACAGAGAGCCAAATCATGAGTGAACTCCCATTCACAATTGCTTCAAAGAGAATAAAATACCTAGGAATCCAACTTACAAGGGATGTGAAAGACTTCTTCAAGGAGAACTACAAACCACTGCTCAAGGAAATAAAAGAGGATACAAACAAATGGAAGAACATTCCATGCTCATGGGTAGGAAGAATCAATATCATGAAAATGGCCATCCTTCCCAAGGTAATTTACAGATTCAATGCCATCCCCATCAAGCTACCAATGACTTTCTTAACAGAATTGGAAAAAACGACTTTAAAGTTCATATGGAACCAAAAAAGAGCCCGCATCGCCAAGTCAATCCTAAGCCAAAAGAACAAAGCTGGAGGCATCACACTACCTGACTTCAAACTATACTACAAGGCTACAGTAACCAAAACAGCATGGTACTGGTACCAAAACAGAGATATAGATCTATGGAACAGAACAGAGCCGTCAGAAATAATGCCACATATCTACAAGTATCTGATCTTTGACAAACCTGACAAAAACAAGAAATGGGGAAAGGATTCCCTGTCTGATAAATGGTGCTGGGAAAACTGGCTAGCCATATGTAGAAAGCTGAAACTGGATCCCTTCCTTACACCTTATACAAAAATCAATTCAAGATGGATTAAAGACTTAAATGTTAGACCTAAAACCATAAAAACCCTAGAAGAAAACCTAGGCATTACCATTCAGGACATAGGCATGGGCAAGGACTTCGTGTCTAAAACACCAAAAGCAATGGCAACAAAAGCCAAAATTGACAAATGGGATCTAATTAAACTCAAGAGCTTCTGCACAGCAAAAGAAACTACCATCAGAGTGAACAGGCAACCTACAAAATGGGAGAAAATTTTCGCAACCTACTCATCTGACAAAGGGCTGATATCCAGAATCTACAATGAACTCCAACAAATTTACAAGAAAAAAACAAACAACCCCATCAAAAAGTGGGCGAAGGACATGAACAGACACTTCTCAAAAGAAGACATTTATGCAGCCAAAAAACACATGAAAAAATGCTCACCATCACTGGCCATCAGAGAAATGCAAATCAAAACCACAATGAGATACCATCTCACACCAGTTAGAATGGCAATCATTCAAAAGTCAGGAAACAACAGGTGCTGGAGAGGATGTGGAGAAATAGGAACACTTTTACACTGTTGGTGGGACTGTAAACTAGTTCAACCCTTGTGGAAGTCAGTGTGGCGATTCCTCAGGGATCTAGAACTAGAAATTCCATTCGACCCAGCCATCCCATTACTGGGTATATACCCAAAGGACTATAAATCATGCTGCTATAAAGACACATGCACACGTATGTTTATTGCGGCATTATTCACAATAGCAAAGACTTGGAACCAACACAAATGTCCAACAATGATAGACTGGATTAAGAAAATGTGGCACATATACACCATGGAATACTATGCAGCCATAAAAAATGATGAGTTCACGTCCTTTGTAGGGACATGGATGAAATTGGAAATCATCATTCTCAGTAAACTATCGCAAGAACAAAAAAACAAACACCGCATATTCTCACTCATAGGTGGGAATTGAACAATGAGAACACATGGACACAGGAAGGGGAACATCACACTCTGGGGACTGTTGTGGGGTGAGGGGAGGGGGGAGGGATAGCATTGGGAGATATACCTAATGCTAGATGACGAGTTGGTTGGTGCAGCGCACCAGCATGGCACATGTATACATATGTAACTTACCTGCACATTGCGCACATGTACCATAAAACCTAAAGTATAATAATAATAATAATAATAATAAAAGAAAAAAAAAAAAAGAACTCAGGCAAAGACACCACTAGCCACAGAGGTTTCCAGCCAGAAAAGCAACACCCCAAAGATCCTGTAACAGAAATATTATTATGGAATATAAAGAAAAAAGAAGAGACAAACAAGCATCATAAAGTAACAAGAGAAAAATGGTGATGGGGAAAAAGTGAGAAGAGAGAACAGGAGAAGAGAGGAAGGAAAGGCATTAACATGGGCTAGTAGAGTAGCATTGACGTTCTTGAAGTGTGGTGTAACAAGTAGTTATGGCCTAAGCTGTCAAATGAAATCCCCATTATCCTTCTCAAGCCAGTTAAGGAGTATTGGATATAAAGCAAGATTAAATGACTTCCTGTGATTTCACATGCAAAGGTACTCAACTTGCCAATATTCCTTCTTGAATTTACCCCTGCTTCCCAAAACTATCTGATTACATACTTGCTAGCACCATAATATACTAAACAACTTCTTTAAGTAAGTTTTAAAGTTCTATTTTTTAAGAGCAAAAGAAATTAGGGTATAATTAAACATGTGAGTGTTCTACAAGACTCTGGTATCAGAAAATTTCATTAGGGCATCTGTTTATAAGCAGCCTATGTGGAAAATGAGTGAAGCATTAAAAAGTCAATACTGGGGCATGCGTTTACAGAGAAAATTTTAGCTAGTGAGGTTCGTGGTGCTTAGGAGTACCAATGCATTACATTTATATTTTGTTTCTGTCACATTTTCTTTCTAAAATAGTTTTTAGCTAGATGACTTTTAACAAGAGTTATAGATGTATTAAAATTATTAAAGCAGGGGAAATACATAACAGCCAATAATAGATGGGGGTTAGTATGGAGGTAGCAGAGAGGTATTTAGCTTACTGGCAATTAAAGAAATAAAAATAATAATGCATTAACTCTAATTCTCTAATAAAAGAAGAACAGATTTTCAGATAAGGCAACCTCTCTGACTAGGTCCTTATCTTTGAGATAAATATTAGTGTAATACTTCATATAAGAAGTATTAGGCACCAGGCATGATGGCTCATGCCTGTAATTTCAGCACTTTGGGAGACCAAGGTGGGTGGATCATTTCAGGCCAGGAGTTTGAGACCAGCCTGGCCAACATAGTGAAACCCTATCTCTCCTAAAATTAAAAAAAACTAGCTAGATGCATGGTGGCACACGACTATAATCCTAGCTGCTCAGGAGATTGAGGCACAACAATCTCTTGAATCCAGAAGGCGGATGTTACAGTAAGCCAAGATCGCACCACTGCACTCCAACCTGGGTGACAGAGTGAAACTCTGTCTCAAGAAACAAACAAACAAAAAAGAAGTATTAGGCAACAAATCAGTGTCTTGGATAATTTTACCAAATAAAGATATAAGGGCAGAATTTATAAACTTTTCAATTAATAGTGACCATGGAAAAAAGTAGATAGAAAGTATGAAACTTTGCATTTATCTAGGCATTTCTACAGGGAAACTATAATATTATTTAAATATGCAGCAGTCTGACAATCTGATTTGATAAGAGCACTATAGCACAGACATTCTGTATGTCTCTTATTTCAGTGACTTCTAACCAAGCCAGTCTTCAAAATAATCAGGAGGTCTTTAAAAATACATATGTCCAATTCTGATTCTTCAATATACTGTTTCAATATGTTTGGGATGGGGCTAGGGAATCCATATTTTTAAAAATCCTTTTGGGTTCTTTTGACTATTTGACATCCTTATTTGCTTTTTCCTCAGAATGCAACCAGTATGTTTGCTCCTGATGAAATTATTACGTTTACCTGATATTATTTTATCTTTTTTTCTGGATTACAAGATGTATTATAGATATATTTTTTCCAGATGACCTATAGGAATCCAAATTTCATACATTTTAAAATGTGAAACAGTAGATCTACCACTGGCCTGAGTTCTTGGAAATGCTACATGCTGGCATGGCTTAAAAAAAGTTGTCTGAGCTATCAAGTACACCACTTAAAGAAGGAAGAATAAAATAAATTCTAGTACATTGAATGGCTGAGTAGCCAGAAATTTACCACAATTTTGTATCACTTTATATATTATGTATTATCTCATTTAACCACCAGAGCAATTCGGAGATAGTTATTACCCCTATTTTACATATGAGAAAACTCAAACTTATAGTGGTTAAGCCTTGCTCAAAGTCACACAGCTTAGTAGTGGAGCTGAGATCCAACTGTCTTTAAAACCAATGGCTGTTCCATGATTTATAATCTTTTGGGTATACACCCAGCAATGGGATGGCTGGGTCAAATGGTATTTCTAGTTCTAGATCCTTGAGGAATCACCACACTGTCTTCCACAATGGTTGGACTAGTTTACAGTCCCACCAACAGTGTAAAAGTGTTCCTATTTCTCCACATCCTCTCCAGCACTTGTTGTTTCCTGACTTTATAATGATCGCCATTCTAACTGGTGTGAGATGGCATCTCATTGTGGTTTTGATTTGCATTTCTCTGATGGCCAGTGATGAGGAGCATTTCTTCAATAAAGACACATGCACACGTATGTTTATTGCAGCACTATTCACAACAGCAAAGACTTGGAACCAAGCCAAATGTTCATCAATGATAGACTGGATTAAGAAAATGTGGCACATATACACCATGGAATACTACGCGGCCATAAAAAAGGATGAGTTCATGTCCTTTGTAGGGACATGGATGAAGCTGGAAACCATCATTCTCAGCAAACTATGGCAAGGACAAAAAACCAAACACTGCATGTTCTCACTCATAGGTCGGAATTGAACAATGAGAACACGTGGACACAGGAAGAGGAACATCACACACGGGAGCCTGTTGGGGGATGGGGGAAGGTGGGAGGGAAAGCATTAGGAGATATACCTAATGTAAATGACGAGTTAATGGGTACAGCACACCAACATGGCACATGTATACATACGTAACAAACCTGCACATTGTGCACATGTACCCTAGAACTTAAAGTATAATTTAAAAAAAAGAAAAGAAAAAAATAAAAAAATAAAACCAATGGCTGTTCCATTATTCCATGGCAGTTTGTTGTAGATAATGTGGTTTGCCACATACTGCGAGTTCAGTGATGACAAGTGATAGCATGGTTTAAAATTAGAGCAAAACAGGGTGACTATAGTCAGTACTAATTGAATTGTACATTTTTAAATAACTAAGAGTATACTTAGATTGTAACACAAGGGATAAACTCTTGAAGTTATGGATACCCCATTTACCTTGATGTGGTTATTATGCATCGTATGCATGTATCACAATATCTCATATATATATACCCATAAATATATACACCTACTATGCACTCATAAAAATTAAAAATAAAAAAATAATAGTACACTTAGATTGTAACGCAAGGGATACCCTCTTGAAGTGATGGATACCCCATTTATCTACCTGTGGTTATTACACATTGTATACCTGTATCAAAATATCTCATATACCCCATAAATATATATACCTATTACACACTCACAAAAATTAAAAATAAATAAGTAAATAAAAAGTATATGGTGCTCCTATATGTTAAACAAAAGCTAACATAATTTTGAACATTAAATTTATTTATGAATAACTTGCTTTTCAAACCTATTGTAACTAACATAGTTTCTCTATAATTGTTCTGCTACAAAGACCTTAGGAAAGATTATCCTTTGATCATTTTACAAGGGTAATTATTGCCTTCCTGCCATTGAGAAATGGATCAAACAGATAATATCCAGGCATTAAAAATAAAAGCACACAGCAAATAACAACCCCTTGAAAAAAAATTAAATTAAAAAAAGTAATCTCAAAATCCCATTAATAAACAATTACAAAAGGGCCAAAATTTGGATTGATCTTGTTAATTGTGTTTATCTCAGTGTGAAGCCATGTCAGAAACCCTAAAGCCAATGTGTTTTGTTAAAAGTACTATTGGCACAGCAGGCCCTGAACATTAAAGAGGATGCTTGTTATTATGGGGCTGCAAGTGTGAGAGGACACTAACAATAGACTGAATAATTAATATTATATCTTAATCTAGAAATGCTGCATTATAAAGCTCCTTATATCCAACAAAATTCCTTAACACCATGTATTTTTCTTAATACTACTCGAATTCAGCATTTATAATCTCTTTAAAATAAAAAATGTCACAATTTAGGGACATTGCCTACTAGTTGTATTCAAGGTTATAACACTAGGGTATTTATCTTTATTAATTAATATAAAAATGATTTTCCCTTTGGATACATCACTGAATGCCTATAGTCTAACAATACAAATGGAGCCCTCTAATCTGAGAAGTAAGAATGAAAATACTTGATAGAGTTTCTGGTTCAAGATGACAGACAGCACATATTTATGTCTTTTTTCTTTTCTTTTTTTTTTTTTTTGCAAAACCCCTCTGAATAATAATAATGAAGTACTAAAGATATTAAGTCCATAAATTTACTGGACATCACTGAAGGCCCAATGAGAAGCATCAGAAGACCAGAGCCTTGACATATTTCTGGAACATGGAGAAAGGTGGGACCATATTGATGGACGATATAGAATGGAGAGAGCCACAGCTCAGGACATGCACAGTGTGCTGCAGAAGAGGTAAGAGTTGCTTATCATCAGATAAGTGGAAAGGAAATAGAATTATAAAACAACATGATTGATGGTGTACAGCATTGGTCTCCAAGGTTGTGTGTGATCATCCCAGGCAATCCATATTTAATATGGCACACAAAAACATTAAAATGTCCAGTTTTACTTTTTTATATCAAAAATAAGAAATATATTATGTTTATCAATATTTTATAAACAGATGTACAGTAATCTATGTATGTGATATATATAATAAAATACTATAAAAAAGGATATAGTAAAATCATTGATTTTTTTTTTTTTTTGAGACTGGTAGCTTCTGTAAAATGGCTATGGCCATGTAGGTTAGCATCACCTCTATATATGCAGTAGCAGCAGGTTGAGGCTGAAGTGCCATTTTCCAAAGAAATGAGAAACCTGCCAGGAAGAGTTTAGTGCTTTTATTATGGTAGCTGATATTCCAGAGAAGAGCCATCCTCATTTGTTTTCTGCCAGAAAAACTAAAATATAACCCACTAGTTTGAAGTTATATGTGACTTCCTTTCAGGATGGAAGCCTGTGAGAAAAGACTGCCTCAATAATGTCAGAAAAATTGCTTGGTAGCTACCAGTAATAATACATCAAGTGCATCTCTTATGAGTATGAATGGAAAACCAAGCGTCATTAGACATTTGAGAAAAACTAGAAGCACACGCAAAAAAACAACTAATCCGGAGATAACTTGGAAGAAAATAACTTTTAAAATTTATTCTAATTAATATTCTTGGGAGAATCAAAATGATCCCTACATTCACAAAGAATAGGTTGCTGTAAGAAAAGAGTAATTGGAAAGCAGGAAATAGAAGTTTAAATTTTATTAAAATTAGAATATCAATAGAATAAATTAGAATTAAATGGAAAATAAGTTGCAAAAATATCGGACATCACGATGAAAGTTTTATTGGAAAATAGCAACAATCGCGTGACAGTCATTAGTAAATGAGTATCTGTTAAAAATTGAAGAAAAATAAATAAATATAATGCATGATAGGCGTTTTACAAGAGGATAATTTATGTGTCAAACTATTAGGTAGATGTTTGTTTGTTTGTTTTGTTTTGTTTTGTTTTTATTATTAGTATTATTATACTTTAAGTTTTAGGGTACACGTGCACAATGTGCAGGTTAGTTACATATGTACACATGGGCCATGCTGGTGTGCTGCACCCATTAACTCGCCATTTAGCATTAGGTATATCTCCTAATGCTATCCCTCCCCCCTCCCCCCACCCCACAACAGTCCTCAGTGTGTGATGTTCCCCTTCCTGTGTCCATGTGTTCTCATTGTTCAATTCCCATCTATGAGTGAGAACATGCGGTGTTTGGTATTTTGTCCTTGCAATAGTTTATTGAGAATGATGATTTCCAATTTCATCCATGTCCCTACAAACGACATGAACTCATCATTTTTTATGGCTGCATAGTACTGGGTATATACCCAAAGGACTATAAATCATGCTGCTATAAAGACACATGCACACGTATGTTTATTGCGGCACTATTCACAATAGCAAAGACTTGGAACCAACCCAAATGTCCAACAATGATAGACTGGATTAAGAAAATGTGGCACATATACACCATGGAATACTATGCAGCCGTAGGCAGATGTTTTGAGAAACAGATGAAGCCTTCATAAATATTTTTGCAAAACTGCCTTTTTTTATTTTTGTGCCGTGGAATTTAAATGTATAATGAGTAATATAGTAGAATATCATCTTATAATTTGGTTGGGAAAATTCTGCACAAATCTTTCCTTATAAATCAATGCATTTTCATTCATTTTTTGTTCGAAAAAGTTAATTTGGAGAAGGTGGCACACTCTTGTAGTCCCAGCTACGCGAGAGGCTGAGTTGGGAGAATCACCTGTGTCCAGGAAGTCGAAGCAACAGTGAGCCATGTTCCCCAGCCTGGGTGACAGGAGTGAGACCCTGTCTCAAAAAATATGCATATTTAAAATTAAAGCATAAATTGTGTTCAATACAAGATTAAATAAAAAAGTTTTAGATTTCTTTTCCAAAACAAAATCTCAGTAAAATCTTTTCCATTTTTATCATGACTATAAAATTTTGGTTCATGTTTTAAGTGTTTTCAGTGTAAGCAAAGTTTATTTTAAAATATGGATAAAGAAGTCATATAATAGTATGATTTAAGAATTTGCATAATCTTAGTCATTAGGCAAATAAGGCATATATTTCTTATGTCAACAACCCAAAAGGAAGAGAAAATCTGGTCTTTTACGATGTAAAAAAAAGAAGCTCTACAAAAATATAATAATCCAAATATGAAGCAAACTAAAATGTGGCATGATTCTGACCCTTAGATGGGGTGTAAAATAAAAGAATTAATTTGACTTTGATACTTGAAGCATCTGCTTTTAGGAAGCTATATCCAATTTCTGTGGAACCAGTCACGTTACTTGGCTCTATTGGGAATAATATTTACAAAATTATAATATGGAAAAGTGTAAATATACATATTTATATAATTTTCACATTCTATAGGTAAATATGGACATTTTAATTATATTTAAATTGCAGGATTAATAGGTTATAAATCAACAATTTATTTAAAAAGTTCACATTGACTCAAATAGAGATGTAAAAGGTGGGATAAAGATTGTGCTGACTTTCTCATCCGACTTATTAGGGAGTCAATGATTATCATTTAAAATTAGCAAATTAAGAAATAGGGCTTTATAAAGATAACCAGTAGGAGAATGATAAAACTGATAGGTAGTTAACAGATACTGGAAGATCAAAAGACTGTAGTACACCACTTAAGCTCAATCGTTCATACTAAAATACAAGTTTCGGAATATTATTTATAGTTATTGTGAAAATCACCGGCAACAGAAAACTTATTAAGTAATAAGACTGGTGATGTGAGAAGGGGGTGAATTTTTTAAAACTTTTAATTTAATACATTTTGTACTTTCAAAAATGTATTTCCATGGGCATCTGTTGTTTTCTTTTCTTTATCACCTTTTAATTCCATCCTCCTAAAAGTAACCAATTACAGAATATAAGTAACTAATTATGAAAATGTAATGGTATCCATTCATACCCTTTTTCTACTAATTCTCTCTCTCTCTCTCTCTCACACACACGCACACATACAATCTCTCTCTCACACACACACACACACACAAACACACACACAAATACACCTGATCACAAAAGTTGTTCTTGCTGCTTTATTTTAAATTCAAATAGGAATATACTATTCTTATTACTCTGCAATTTGATTTTTTAGTCATATAATTTTTGACATATATCCAGATCAACATATACATACAGCTCACAGTTTTTATTAGCTGCACAATATTCTATCCAATAGAAAGCCTCAGGGCTAATATTCTGTATCTGTTGAGACTTATCAATACCTGTGTTATACTGATTGCTAAATATTTTGAATATTACCACCAAATAAACTACAGTTTATTCCACTAATTCACTATTGTACATTTGGGCTACCAAAATGCTGAAAAAAATTACACACACAGACACATGCATGTATATCTATATCTATATGTACATACATACTAGTACTTTTATTTTTCTTGTAGGCAACATTCTTAAAAAAGTGATTGCTGGGCCAAACATTATGTATATATTTATTTTATTAGTTATTGCAAGATTTTCTAAGTCATGCATTTCTCAATGTCACCACAAAAATGGTTAATTTTTACCATTGGGTAATTTTTTTTTTTTTAACTTTTTCAAGTTGGCTTTTTTTATTCAGCATAATTTCCTGGAAATTCATCCAAGTTTTTTTTTAAATTTAATTTTATTTATTTTTTTATTATTATTATACTTTAGGTTTTATGGTACATGTGCGCAATGTGCAGCTTAGTTACATATGTATACATGTGCCATGCTGGTGCGCTGCACCCACTAACTCGTCATCTAGCATTAGGTATATCTCCCAATGCTATCCCTCCCCCCTCCCCCCACCCCACAACAGTCCCCAGAGTGTGATGTTCCCCTTCCTGTGTCCATGTGTTCTCATTGTTCACTTCCCACCTATGAGTGAGAATATGCGGTGTTTGGTTTTTTGTTCTTGCGATAGTTTACTGAGAATGATGATTTCCAATTTCATCCATGTCCCTACAAAGGACATGAACTCATCATTTGTTATGGCTGCATAGTATTCCATGGTGTATATGTGCCACATTTTCTTAATCCAGTCTATCATTGTTGGACATTTGGTTTGGTTCCAGGTCTTTGCTATTGTCAATAATGCCGCAATAAACATACGTGTGCATGTGTCTTTATAGCAGCATGATTTATAGTCCTTTGGGTATATATCCAGTAATGGGATGGCTGGGTCAAATGGTATTTCTAGTTCTAGATCCCTGAGGAATCGCCACACTGACTTCCACAAGGGTTGAACTAGTTTACAGTCCCACCAACAGTGTAAAAGTGTTCCTATTTCTCCACATCCTCTCCAGCACCTGTTGTTTCCTGACTTTTTAATGATTGCCATTCTAACTGGTGTGAGATGGTATCTCATTGTGGTTTTGATTTGCATTTCTCTGATGGCCAGTGATGGTGGGCATTTTTTCATGTGTTTTTTGGCTGCATAAATGTCTTCTTTTGAGAAGTGTCTGTTCATGTCCTTCACCCACTTTTTGATGGGGTTGTTTGTTTTTTTCTTGTAAATTTGTTGGAGTTCATTGTAGATTCTGGATATTAGCCCTTTGTCAGATGAGTAGGTTGCGAAAATTTTCTCCCATTTTGTAGGTTGCCTGTTCACTCTGATGGTAGTTTCTTTTGCTGTGCAGAAGTTCTTTAGTTTAATTAGATCCCATTTGTCAATTTTGGCTTTTGTTGCC